>NC_064856.1:103325494-103629661 GCF_024139225.1 Suncus etruscus
AGTGTATACATATTCATTTTGTTAATTCTAAAGATTATAAGAATAAGATTGTCTAACATCCATCATCATTTTCATAAATGTTCCCTTGATAAAAACAGTTGATATCCCAATTTTTATTAATGAAAATCCTGGTTTTATTTTTGCTTTGCTTTGGGGCTCTATCCAGTGGTGCTCAGAATTCAATTTTAGCTCTGCACTTAGGAATCATTCCTGGTGGTGCTCAGGCAACTATATGTGATGCCAGAGAGCTAACCCTGGTTACCCATGGTGAAGGCAAGCACCCTACCCACTGAACTACTTGTTCCTGTCCAAAGGTCCTATTGTTTTTAATAACTTTCTTCCTAAGTTTTTTAGTTTTGTTTTTTTTTTTGGTTGGGTTGGGTTGGGTTGGGTTTTATTTTTTTGTTTTTTTTTTTTTTTTTTTTAGAGGGTATAGTGTCACCCCTAAAGGTGTTCAGGGATCATTATTCCAAGGATCAATTCTGAAGGGCTCTGAGGACAAAATGGAGTGTCTGGGTTTAAATTCAGGTTGGCATCATACACCCTACTGGATGAACTATCGACTTAGCTCAATTTTTTTTGATGTGATCTTAATGCTTGGTTTTGTTTTTTTTTTAATTTTTATGTTAACCAAAGTGGGTTACAAATCTTTCACAGTAATTTTTTAGGTACATAGTAACATTGAATCAGGGGTATTCCCCACCACCAATGCTGCCTTAGCTCAATTTTTAAATAATTTTCAAATGGGATGTGACCCTGAAACAAATTTTTTCAAATGTATTATTATGTATTTGATAAACTGTAAATACTGGGTAAACTGACACCATCATTTTGTATATTGCATTTCCAGAAGTTAATTGTCTATCAAATATGGTTTTACATTTTACCTCCTTCAAGTTATTTTTCTTCCATCTCCTTAACAGAATTTTTTTCTTCTTTTTTTTCTGATAGCAATTCCAAGCAATATGATTTGATGCCTGATTATGGTTCTAATTTTCATTTCTGAGGTAATTTGTGATATTCAACACACCTTATGTGTTCATTGGTCATTTGTAACTTTTCTTTTGGAAATATATAGTTAGGACCAACAAGTGTGGTATGAATATGGAATGAAATATTAATCCAGCTATAAAAAAGAAAGCAATCATGCAATTTGCTGATTACAGCTCTATGGTATCAGCTTCAGCAAAGTAAGACAGAAGGAAAGTTATAGATAGCTTATCTCTCTCTCTGACATAGGAATTGAAGGTGCTCAAGAGGGGCCCTGGTGAATGAACACTTAAGAGTTGGTTTGCGGGAAGGTGGCTCTAAAGGTAAGGTGTTTGCCTTGCAAGCGCTAGCGTAGGACGGTCTGCGGTTCGATCCCCCTGCGTCCCATATGGTCCCCCCAAGCCAGGAGCGATTTCAATATTTTTCTTCAAAACAACTATTTGCAGTTCGTAAGTAACTGTAATAAAATTATGTGTTCATTGTTGGGCTGCTGGAAGACTTTCTCAAGGAAGCATAATGTTTTAATTCTTCATTTTCATTGCATTTTGCATAGATAGTTGGTGTAACAGTTATCTCCTCTTTGCTAATTCTTTGTCTAGTAAATATTATTATTCATTCTGCATCTACTTGGTATTAGAATATTTTCTGTATAAAATAGACTTACTCTAGTCTTCATGCTCCCCATGCTCCAGGAATAATGACTGAGCTCCACTTGATGTGGCCAAAAAAACCCAAAAACCAAAACAAACAAAAATAACACAATGACAAGAATGCATTAACAATAGTGCAAATCATAGAATCTCAATGAAGTCATCATATATCAGATATACAAATGCTATGTAGAAATTTTATTTGTGTAATTGACTTTCTGTTCTTGAGGTACATGATATTCTTATATGATTGGAATATTGTCTCATATTAGTTATGTGGCTTGGAAATATTTCTCCCATCCTGTTAGTTACCTTTTAGTGACATATATCATTCCTTTGTCATGCAAAGGCTTTTAATAGTAATATAACTCTATATTTTTTCCATTTTTGCCTCTTTTTGTATGATGCAAAAAAATTATTACCCACTGTTCTGCATAAGTTTTTCCTAATTTTAAGGAGTTTTATAGTTATAAATGATTACATTTTGAATTCATTTTGAATGCAAGATCACTTTTATACATGATATAAAATTCTAATCTGGTTTACGTAATTTTGTAAAATGAAAAAATTTTCATTTTTAATCGTTTTACTGTCATTTGTTGAAGAGAAAGTATTTTCTTCATAGAGTGTTTTAGAATGCCTGTCAAATATTAGTTGCTAAATTACACATGATCTTATTTCTGAGTTTTGGCTGTTCCATTATTTTATGTGTTCATTGCACACCAGTCAAATTGTTTTTATTTAGTTGTATAGCTTTGTAATAAATTTGAAATCAAGAAGTGGAATTAATTTAGCTTTGTTTCTTTCTCAAATTATCTTTATTTATTCGGGGTTTTTGCAAATACATAAAAATTTTAGGATTGTTTGTCGTATTTTTAAGAAAAATAGTTTCATACTCCTGATAGGATTGCGCTAAATCTAATGTTGTTTTAAATGATATGAACATTTTAATGGAATTTTTTTCCGTTTTGAAAAAAATTTGAGATTATATGGGGTTGCTCAATCTAGGAATTCAAACCTCCTCATTGTTTTACCAGAGTTTCTCAATTTATCTATTCAATAGATAAATTTGGTTAAATCTATTCTTAAATTTGTGCTTGTGATTGATATTAATCAAATTGGGTTGTTATTTTTATACTTATACATATCAATGTATAAATACAATTAATTTATAAGTCCACATTTTATGACTATTAATTATTTTTAGTAGCTCCAACAATTGTTTTGTATGTGCTAAGACTGTGTTCTCGTGACATCTACAACAGAGATAAATTCCATTTTTTATTTATAATCTGGTATCTTTTTTCTTGTATTATTTAAACTAGAAAAACCTGCTAATTATTTGTAATATAATATATATTCATAATATAAATATAATATATTATTTTCCTGATCTTAATGAAGAGTTCCCAATCTTCCCTTATTGATAATTAGTTAGATCTAGACATTTTATATAAATTTAATTATGTTGAAATACATTTTCTTTAGACCAAATTTATTGCAGCTTTCATGAATAAGTGCTGAATATTGTCAAATGCTTTGACATAAAGAAAATGCTATGACTTTTATAATATTCTACCAATGTAAAATATAAGATTTACTGATTTTTGTATTTTGTACATCTCTGCATCCCAGAGAGAACCCTACTTAATCTTAGTGGAGAACTCATTTACTGTGATAGTAAATTCAGTTTGCAAGCATTTTGTTGAGATTTTATCTTCTGTATTAATTTTAGGATTGTTGTGTTTTTGTTTTTGTTTGTTTGTTTTGTCTGACTGTTACAGTGGTCTTGTAAAATTAGTTTTAGTGTGCTTCTGTCTCTTCAGGTTTTGGAGGTTATTGAAAACGACTAATATTTATTCTTCTTTAAATGCTTTATAGAATTTATTGAAAATCATCTCTTTGGAGGGGGGTTGTTGTTGAGGTTTTGTTCCAGTATTCTTAATTGTTATTGGTTTATTCAGATCTTTTTTGTTTATGAGCCACCTGTCAATGCTTGGGGATTATTCCTGGCTCTATGCTCTTGGGTCTTTCCTGGTGGTACTCAGGGAACCATATAGGATGCTGGAGATTGAACTGGGTCAGCCACATGCAAGGCAAATACCCTATCTACGATGCAATCTCTCTGGCCTTCTATTCAGTTCTCTTATTTTTTTCCTATACATATTGTTGGTTCTTTATTTATAGAAATTTAGTTTTATCTTTTAAATTGTCAAAATAATAAAAAGTGAACATAGGCCAGGAAAGGCTCTCCTGACCTGACACACTATCACAGGTATACCACAGACCTGATAATGTCTATCTATCATCCCAATGTGGTTTTTCTTTGTTTCTCTAGACTCCAGATTTATCTCTACGTTCTTTGATTTTCACAGTAGATGTTTTGATTTATGTATATCTCTTATGTGTTCTTCTAAAGAAGTAAATGGTGCCAATCATGATCCATGACACTGTTTTGATATTATCATTCAGAGCTAAATCTCCATTATGATCCCTTAGTCACAATACTATGCTGTTTCTTAAGAGAGAAAATATTCCAAAGTTGAGACAATAATTGCAATAATAGTACATATATTAGTCTCCTTTTGAAAAAATTTATATAAAAGTGTCTCCAAAATAATTATTATTCTATAATATTATGGTATATATGTGTATTCCAAGAAAATATTATCAAAATATAAGTTATAATTTTCCCTACCACTTAAAATAATTATTTGGATATATTTCTAAAAATATTATTATACCTGTGATAATTTTTATAGGTAAAGAAAGAAATTTTAGGGGTTAGAGCATTAGTACAGCGAACTGAGTTCTTGTCTTGCATACAGCAGACCTTGGTTTCACATTTAGTCCTCCAATTCCTACCAAGAATT
This sequence comes from Suncus etruscus, assembly GCF_024139225.1. Lineage (NCBI taxonomy): Eukaryota > Metazoa > Chordata > Mammalia > Eulipotyphla > Soricidae > Suncus > Suncus etruscus. The sequence goes on from NC_064856.1 coordinate 103,330,008, forward strand.
ATTCCTGAGTTCAGAGATAAGTGTGGTCTAATAAAAATTATTAATTACACTTATAATAAAATAAATAAGAGGTATATAAAATAACACACAGGACCAAGTCTTTCCCCAGTCTTGTATGATTGGTTTGGCATTCAAATTAATGTAATTTATTTAATCGAGTATTGTAATTCATTGTTCTCTATCTGATAATAAGTGGTAAAATTCTATTGTGATTTCCATTAAAAATAGTATGCTCTGAGCACCACCAGACATGTCCTCCTACTCACACCTACATAATATATCAAAATATATTAAAAATAGAATAAAAAATTTTAATTACATTTCAATTACCACATGGGAGTAAAGAAGTATTGGGGTATTTCAAAATTCTTCTGTAGTGAAGTAATTTATACTTTACTATTATGAAGTGGCAGTTCTATATATTGAATTATCATAGTCACTTATTTTATTTTATTGGATGGAGGTTGAGCCACACCTAGCTATGTTAATGGTTTAATCTTGTTCTGCTTCAGATATTACCTCTGGCAGTGCTCGAAGAACCATCTAGGTACCAAGCAGGGTGGGCTGCCTGCAAGGCAAGCTCTTACATCCTCGTGTACTCTCTCCAATGCAAGGCAGTTTTGTTTTAATCAGTGCTCTATAACTTACTAATATCAATATTAGAATTGTCGGTTTTATTCACTTTTTCTTAAATCGGTATGATATAAAATTATTCATGGTTGAGTTTTTGTTTTAGACAATGTTCCAACACCAATCTTGTCACCTGTGTTAATTTCCCTCCACCAATATTCCTAGGTTCCCTCAACACTCCCCCATACACACACACACACACACACACACACACACACACAACTAAATGAGTCATCTTGACATGCACTTTTTAAGCTCTGTTGTTAAAGTTTGGATCTCATAATTTCAGTGTTGTTAGCTCTATGGTGTGAATGTTTAGCTCTATCATTCCTTAATACCACCAATGAACCTAAACTGCTTTGATCTCTGCCCCTCATTGCTTCTCACCTGTCTCTTTCCCTCCTATCCTCCACTATTGCTTCTCTTCTACAAATACTCTGTGACCAAGGGTGACCTAGGCAGCTTCCAATTAAACCATTGCATGCCTTCATGCTTTTATTCTAAATTCCACATATAAATGAAATCATCCTTAGTTTTTTCTCTTCTGGCTTACTTCACTTGACATATTTTCAGTCCCATCCATGTTGCAACAAATTGTATGATTTCATAATTCCTTGCAGATATGTAGTATTCTATTATGCAGTTACACCACATCATCCAGCCTCCACAGTGGACATAGAGCTGGCCAATACATGACCTTGGGGATGGCATATTACAGCCCAAGACAGAATGACAAGTTCCCAGATGCTGGCATGTGTCTGGCTTTGTGGGACTTCAGGCAAGGAAGGGTATTGTTGTTGTTTTAAATTGCATAATTAATGAATTAACATTATACATTTTGTAGACTTTAGGAAATGATTGAGAACCTGAACTGCCAAGCATCACTTTTTGACAATTTGAGATGAAAAGCTGGGATACCTTCCAAAATCAAGGAAGCATTTTTCTTTAACAAGTACTAATGAGAGGGAGAAGGGCAAAAAGAAATATTGTAATGCTATTGTTCTTCCTGGTTAGGTAAAGTATTCTCTTATTTCTTTCATAAATTTAGGAGCAACAAGACAATGGTAAAGGGAAGAAATGTTACAGAAATTACCCATTTCATCCTCGTGGGGTTCTCAGATTTGCCTAGAATTTTAATAGTGCTCTTCATTGTGTTCCTGTTAATGTACATTACTACGCTGACCTGGAACGTGGGCCTTATTATACTAATAAGAATGGACTCCCATCTCCACACACCCATGTACTTCTTCCTCAGCAATCTGTCCTTCATAGATATCTGCTATGTGACCACTACAGTTCCCAAGATGCTCTCAGGATTCTTCCAGGAGCAGTCAACTGTCACTGTCATGGGTTGTGCTATTCAGTACTTCGCCTTTTCATTGATGGGCTTGAGTGAGTCTTGTGTCATGACGGCCATGGCTTATGATCGCTATGCTGCCATTTGTAATCCACTTCTCTATTCATCAATCATGTCGCCCACCTTTTGTGTGCAGATGCTGTTGGGATCCTATATGGCTGCAATCTCGGGTGCTATAGCCCAATTGTGTGCCATTCTTCGACTCTACTTCTGTGGGCCTAATATCATTAATCACTTCTTCTGTGACTTGCCCCAACTGATAAATTTATCCTGTAATGACACTTTCTTTTCACGAGTCATACTGGCTATAGTCACCATGATCTTTGGAGTAACCAATGCCCTGCTTATCATGATATCCTATGTCTATATTGTCCTCTCCATCTTAAAGATCACTTCAGCTAAAGGCAGAGTCAAGGCTTTCAACACATGTGCTTCTCACCTGACAGCAGTCTCCTTCTTTTATGTCTCAAGTGTAGTTGTTTATTTGAGTTCTGGCACTGGAAGCTCTTCAGCTGTTGACAGATTTGCATCAGTGTTCTATACTGTGTTGATCCCCTTGTTGAACCCTTTGATTTACAGTCTGAGGAACAGGGAAATCAAAGATGCCTTGAAGAAGCTTCCAAATAAGAGAGGGTATTGCTGAGCTCACAAATTCTTTTTTTAACAATCCCTTACACCCCAACTCTATGTATAAATATGGACCACAACTTTGATAGCATTGATAAAGAAAGCACTATTTAATAGAGATTATATGCCAAATGGACCAATATCTCAAACAATGCTGCACAAACATGGTATCTCTCATCCCTAGAATTCTTTAACTTAAAACTGCATGATAAATAGCCTTATGACATATTAATGTTTTAGCAGCCTTTGTAAAACATTTAAGTTTAGAAGTGAGTTATTTCTTTATATGTTAGTGAATTAGTCCTATTCAGCACCAGATTTCTATTAACATAACAGGACAGAGATCTCCAGAATAAATACTTGTCTCTAAAATTCACAAATATAATGTAACACATAGTTGTGCCCAATGTGTACTACATCACTTTTTTCTTCCTTCCTTTCTTTCCTTTTTCTTTCTCTTTCTTTCTCTCTTTGTTTCTTGTTTTCCTTCTTTCTTTTTCTTTATAAGTCGTTTCCTACAATGTGCAGAGACTACTCTTGGTTATGCACTTAGGGATCACTCCTGGTGGGTTAAAGGAACCATATGTAGTGTCAGGATACAACCTGGGTAGACTACATTTGAGAAAAATAGTACACTTTTGTTCTTGTCCTTGTACTGTGTTTCTTACTAGAGTGAGAATGAACTATTAGAAGGAAATATTTTAAATACAAAAATACTATATAGTTGGTTGACTGTCTCCTGGGAAAACCAGTCTTGGATACAAAATCTTTGTCGAATGCTTCATGTCTTTGGTCACATTCTAGTCACCACCAGTTGAAGTAAGAATGGAGATGATAAATTAAATAATAAAAAATTATGGGGTCCTGTAAATGTTTTTTACTTTAATGTGATCATTGACTTTCTTGCATTTAATGTCTTGTGATAACTTCTCATAAAAATTATATTTAAACTCCATATGACAGTCAACAGTTTCTGATAACATGGACTCAAACTCCATTGAACAGGAACAGGTCTTTGATGTAGTGAGTGCAATCACACTATTATATAGTTTCTGATATTTCAAATATTGGATAGGTTTAGTTTGAGAAAACATGTACAATAATTTGCTATAATAACTGAGTTTATAACATTCAATATTACAAAGATTATGAAAATTGGTATGCAGATTGTCTGTTCAATATTTTATGTCCCTTAAATTGTAGCTATATGGAGTGGTAGAATGTTTAGAGTAGAATGGTTAATATTTTAATTCTCATTCTTTTCTGGTAACCTCAAGGTTTCCAAGAAAGGAAATAGAGATGGGGATAGATAAAGTTTCAACTCTGACAACTTTCTGATACCTGAAGATGTAAAATCATGGTCCTTAAGTTTAGTTTAAAACAGAATATGGACAATTGTCCTTTTGGGTTCGAACCCCACTCCCAGTACTAGTGCTCCATAATTGTTGGGGCAGGAGCTGTGGTGTTAGCCGTAAGGCATCTGCCTTGAGCATGCTAGCCTTGGACAGTCTGTGGTTCTGTCTCCTGGCGTCCCATATGGTCCCCCAAACCAGAAGCGATTTCTGAGCACATAGCCAGGAGTAACCCCTGAGAGTCACCGGGTGTGGCCGAAAAACAAGAAACAAACAAACAAAAAAGGAAACCGGAGTATGCATCATTTACTATTTAATCCTATAGTTCCCTATCTTGAACAAATATAAAGCAAATGTAATTAAATTTTAGATTAATCTTTGTGTTTTATTGGGTTCTTTATACTGTATGGCTTATCATTTTTATGAGTCTTGTGACTTATCTTGTTTAATTAAGGACTTAAGTAAAGATGTACTAGATATCTCATGAATTTAACAGTGGAAAGGATTGAGAGGAAAGAAATTTTGAAAATTTCTGAGAGTATTTTGAGCTTGCTTTAGAGAAATATGAATAAAGAATGTTTGACAAACTCATCAAAGTGCCCATCAAAGGTAATATCTTTGAGGTATTGCTTCTTCAAAATATATACAAATGTGTGAGAATTTACTCTGGGCCAGGGCTAGTTGCTGAAAGGAAGTAAAATGACATTGTGTGATATACTCTCAGTAGCAGTATTGTAAACCACAGTGTTTGAAAGGGGAAGAAAAGGAAACAGAAAAGTGTGTACCATAAAAGCAACATGAAGAGTGTGAAGAATTTAGGACATTATTGCAAGAAAGTGGATATTAATGAAGAGATTAGTGTTAAAATATTGGTATGACTGGAACTCAACCATGAATAACTGAAACTTTTTGATTCATGGTGATTTAATATTTTTAATTTTTTTAATTAAAATTTGTTTTGTTTTTTTGGGCCACCTAGTGGCACTCAGGAGCTAATCCTGGCTGGCACTGAGAACCATATGGGATGCCAGGTCAGCAAATGCCCTACCCACTATGCTATTTCTATCATTTTTTAGTTAAAAAAAAAGTAAGCTTGATGTTGATTGCACCTACATTAAAAAGGTATTAGTAAAAAAAATTCAGAGTCAGCCCTAACAAATTTCCCAGTTTAAGTGAGTGAATTACTCTAATGGTGGAGCCAGAAATATAGCATAGCAATGGGGCATATGCCTTGCATGTGGCCAATCTGGAAGGGACCCAGTTCAATTCCCAGCATCCTATGTGGGCCCCCAGCCTGCCAGGGGCAATTTCTGAATGCAGAGCCAGTAGTAACCTCTGAGCTCCACTGGGTGTGTCCAGAAACCAATCAATCAATAAAGTTTAAAAAAAAAAAAAGAAAAAAAGAAAATTTCTTTTATGGGAAGAAGCCTCTCCATAAATGGATCTCAGATGGAGCTGATTCAATTATTCATATCTAAATTACCTTTTTAAATGTTCTAGAACACAAAGATAATAAACCCAACTTCTAGACACTGTTTAGAAACCTATGTAGTAGATTAGTGAAACCCTTATTTCTGTAAAATAAACACACTCTCGCCAGTTAAGAAAGAAATATTTCAGGGCCCGGAGAGATAGCACAGCAGTGTTTGCCTTGCAAGCAGCCAATACTGGACCAAAGGTGGTTGGTTCGAATCCCGGTGTCCCATATGGTCCCCCGTGCCTGCCAGGAGCTATTTCTGAGCAGATAGCCAGGAGTAACCCCTGAGCACTGCCGGGTGTGGCCCAAAAACCAAGAAAAAAATATTTCCAAAATAAAATTTAGTTCTATTAAACAAAATGTGAAAGTGCCCATGAATTTTAAGGCTTCTAACAACAATGTTTCTGTTTTAAATAAAAATTGTTTCATCTCCTGGAGCTGGAGCAATAGCACAGTAGCACAGCGTTAGAGCATTTGCCTTGCACAGCTGCCGATCCAGGACAGCTGGGTCTCCGGTTTGATTCCCAGCATCTCATATGGTTCCCCGAGCCTGCCAGGAGTGACTTTTGTGTGCAGAGCAAAGTGCTAAGCACCCGAGTGCTGCCAAGTGTGACCCAGAAAAAGAACCAAAAAATTTTGTTTTATCTCCAAACCTACTACCAGAATCAATGATCCTCCAACAATAAACATATAATATCTTTAAGGAATTGTCACAATTCCTTATTTAAACAAACTTCTTAATCACAGGATCCGTGTACACATCTGCATTATTATAAGCAATTCATCTTTCATCATTGATTCTTCAAAGTTTGAACAGTGAGAGAATTACCACACTATCACTTTTGCAGAGTTCAAATTTTGAGTAATCAGTGATGAAAGATGAATAGAAATTATGTAAAAAGTAAAGAACCAACTTTCAAGGGTGTCTCTCTGCTAGCTAAGAATGTTCAGATCTGTGAGGTCTTGATTGGAGAATTGAATCAATATGGCCAACTGGGAACATTGATGTGAACTAGATCGTCTAAATTAAAAAGAAAAATTTTTAAAAAATAAATAAAAAGTCAAAGTCAATTATGACATGGTGAGGCCAGAAGACAATATGACCCTGCATGTGGCTGCAGTGTAAAAAATTTTGTTTCAAAGCCCCATCACCATTTACGCTTCAACAAGTACCTCCAGGGATAACTCCCGAGCAAGGAATCAGATATAGCTTCTGAGCAAAGCAAGGTACAACCATAAACTACACACACACAATGAGAAATTGTTCATGCCCAAACTGTGGAATTAGTGATTGCTATCATTTAAATGATGGTATAAGTTATAAAGAGTTTTTGTACTATGGTGCAAACATTCACACATGTATACACTTACATGCGTGTAAAAGGCATACACCAAATGTTAAGACCTGCAAAACACGAAATAAAATGTCATATTTTCCGTTTCAAGGCTTTATTTACATTGGTCACAAAATGCACGTGATTTTTGAAGTTGAATATTTCACAATTACATGTTTATCAAAACACTTTCAACTTCTCACTTCTTTGTCTGGGGCTATTCCCTTACCTACTAGATACACATTTTCAAACTCAGAGTTGAAACTACACTTTACCTTGGGGATTGTTCCAATGTCAAGGTTATTATAAAGAGGACTGACTCCTCACAAAGGAACATCAGGATAAATTAAATACAGCACAATAGAAAAAACAATTAATAGGTGCTTCTATTGCACAATTTTCAACATACACCTAATTGAGGCTCTAGAGACACATAACAGAAATATAAAGGTTATGTTCAGAATACCTTTGCCTTTAGCTGACAGCAAACCAGACTTAAAATTACAATATTGAATAAATGGACTTTAGAAGAATGTATAAAAGATCTTCAAAATTATAAGAAATTTAGTATATATTATAATGGAAATTAAATTTGTTTTATCCTGATGATAGGTAACAAAGATGGTGATGATAAAGAAGAATTTCTTTCTGTTTTATTCCCACAAGATGCTCTCTGCAATTAGTTTTTGTGGCCATGACGACACATTTTGAATAGTAAAACTATAGTCTATCTGGAATTATTTCCCTTTGATAACAAATACATTATTTGTATGATAGATACACACATACAAATACATTATTTGTATGATAGATATTAGACATAGAAAACCCTAAAGTTTCCACTTAAATTTTTATTAGATAGTAACTAATATAGTATGATGCCAGGATAAAAAATCAATATACAAAAATTTATCTTGAATTTTCTCCTTTTTAATCAATTTACTAACCAGAAGAGTACAAAATATTTGCAGAGAGAAATATTGAATGTGTGTGGAAGTGGAGATCCAGTGGGAGAAGAGGTAAAAAAGAAAAGAAAGATAAAAATAGAAGCAAAGAGATTAAGGAAAATGAAAGAACAGGGGAATGGAGGGGAGAGGAGAGAAGAAAGAGAAAGGAAGAGGAGAGGTGATTAGGGGATATTACATATGGTCCCCTAAGCACTGCCAGGAGTAATCCCTGACACAGAACTAGGAATAAGCCCTGAGCACAACTAAATAAGGCCAAATAACAGACCAAAAACTTGGTTTAACTAAATCATTGCAATTCTTGCCATAGAAAACTTAGAAATAGTGAATCTACCATAGAATAACCACCATTTTCCACAGGTAATTTACTGCAGTTATCTACAAGGTTGCCAGACTTCTGCAGGTTACTGCAGTAAGGTGCAGTCCACCTAATGCTGGCTGCTGCTCAGCTGCAAGGGCCTGAGGCTGCCAGGGCTTGGTGCTACAAGACTCCTAGGGGCCCATGGGGCCCAGCTGCCAGGTGGGACTAAGAGCCCACCCAGGGGCGCCAACTTGTAGCAATCACATGTCCAGGACTGATAGAGAGAAACGAAGTATACTTTTTATTCCTTCTGAGGTCTGCTGCCTCTGCCCTGGGGTGAGAGAAAGAGAGAGAGAGAGAGAGAGAGAGAGAGAGAGAGAGAGAGAGACAGAGACAGAGACAGAGACAGAGACAGAGACAGAGAGACAGAGACAGAGAGACAGAGATGGAAATTCTATAATCCCAGGTTCAGAAGAGAAAGAGAGATAGATGATCAAAGCAGGCAGCATCTCACCGACTCTTTACCTCTGCCCCACCCTCACCCCCACTGACAGGTCACTATCTTGCCACCATCCACCAATGGTCAAAGTTTTCCATTTTATACCCAGCATGACAGGAGGGGGGTGGTTTGGCCAGGTTCAACTGTCATTACAGTGTGAGTATCCAAGGAGCATGTTTAGGTCCAACTGTCATTACATCAACAGACTCTGCTAGCATGGATTTTTTTTTAATTAATTTCCTTATTTAAACACCGGGTTCACAAACATAATTGTAGTTAAGTTTCATTCTTAACAATAGCATCCCCCCTTCACCATGCAACCTTCCGATCACCAATGCTTCTATCTCTTCCCCCCAATCCCCGCCTGTATACGAGACAGGCTTTCCATATCTCTCACTCACTGACATTGTTATGATAGTTGTCAGTGTAGTTATTTCTCTAACTGCACTCATCACTCTTCGTGGTTAGCTTGATATCTAGAGCCAGTCCTTTCGACCCTCCACTCTGAGAATTATTTCAATGTCATTTTACATTAATATATTTATTTAAACACCTTGATTACAAATATGATTGTAGTTGGGTTTCAGTCATGTAAAGAACACCCACCCCCCTTCACCAGTGCAGCATTCCCATCACTAATGTTCCAAATCTCGCTCCTCCCCACCCCACCCAACCTGTACTCTAGACAACTTTCTGCTTCCCTCATTCATTCACATTATTATGATAGTTCTCAATGTAGTTATTACTCTAACTGCACTCTTCACTCTTTGTGATGAGCTTCATGTCGTGAGCTGGACCTTCCAGCCCTCCTCCCTTTTGTCTCTGAGAATTATTACAAAAATATTTTTTATTTTTCTTAAAATCCAAAGATGAGTGAGACTATTCTGCATCTATCTCTCTCCTTCTGACTTATTTCACTCAGCATATTAGATTCTATGTACATCCATGTATAGGAAAATTTCAAGACTTCATCTCTCCTGACGGCTGCATAATTACTAGCATGTTTTAAGTTAAATAATTAACTCTTGGGCCAGAGCAATAGAACAGCATAGGGCGAGCCTTGCACTCAGTCAACACAGGACAGACCCCAGTTCAAATCCCAGCATCCCATATGGTAGCCTAAGCCTGCCAGGAGCGATCTTTGAATGCCTAGCCAAGAGTAACATCTGAGCACTGCCCAGTGTAACCCAAAAACATAAAGCCAAAAACCAAATACCAAAAAAAAAAAAAAAAATTAACACTTTATTCCAATGTAACCTTTCTCGCAAGGCATAAGATGGGTAAAGCTGATCAAGTCTGAGAACTTAACAAAAGTATTTATATATTTCTACTATAAGCAAGGAAATGAACTCTTCATTATTTTTTCTATTTAAGAAACAAACACATCCAAAAATGGTGGCATTGAACTTAAGTATACATTTTAAATAAAAAATTAGTAATACAGCGTAGCATATTGGAGATAATTCTGAGTCAGAAGGCATAAATGACATACAATTAATAGAAGGCAACATAATCTAATTGTTTATATAAAGAGCTATTTTAAATTTACACATTACAATCAAGAAAGAAATTTTTAAAAAATACTCGAAATAAATGAGAATGAAAGTACTATACAGGCTATCAGAATCTCTGGGACACTGCAAAAACTATTTGGTGTGAGAAGTTCATAGCAATGCTGACTTACAAAGAAGTTCAGGATAATAATTTTTAAAAAATCATAGAAAAGGAGGAATAACAAATGAAACAAAAAGTAGTAGAAAAATAATACAAAAACCAGAACAGAAATCAATAATATAGATACCAAGAAAACAATACCAAAAGAAAATGAAGAAGACAGGAAGTTGGTTTTTTGAAAAAAATTAACAAAATGGACACAAATTTAACTAGACTCATGAGTAAAACTTAAAGAGAGTATTTCTAACTAAATTGCATCAGAGACCAAAAGGGAGAAATTATAACCATCCTTCCAAATTCAAGATATTATGGAATATTACTATTTACAAATTTATGCTGTTAAACTGTAGACTCTAGAAGACATGAACAAATTCTTATAATCAGGTAATCTTCCAAAACTCTTTGAGGAAAAAACAGAACCTGAACAGGACAATTATAAGTAGGCAATTGAAAGAGAAATTAAGAATCTCTCCGGGTAGCAACCAGGTTCACACCATGACAGATCCATAGACTCACTATTTTCTCGAGAAATGTAAATCAAGCCATAAAAAACATCATGGGGGGGGGGGGGAGCCGGGGAGATGGCATGGACGTAGGGTGTTTGCCTTGCATACGATAGGCCAGTGGTTCAAATCTCGGAATCACATACGGTCACCCGAGCCTGCCAGTATCTATTTTTGAGAGTAGAGCCAGGAGAACCCCTGAGAGCTGCTGCGTGTGACCCAAAAACCAAAAGAAAAAAAAAGTCATGAGTACAAATGGTGGCCATACAGTTGTAAGCTGGCCTTCTGGGGATGAGGGGAAAGGCCAAAGCCCTACCCTGATGAAGCCACACACCCAGAATCACCCCTTTGCCATTGGTCCTGCCTTGTCACTCATCTACAATTATCTATAGGGACATAAAGTTGCACAAAATTACACCAAGATTAATTCCTGAGTGCAGATCCAGAAGCCTGAACATTAGTGAGGTTGACCCAAAACCAAAATATAATAGTAATAACAATTTTAGAATAAATAAATGAAAGTGTCCAAAAACCTATGAATCTACCTAACAATAGAGGTGCTAATGTTATACCATGAAAAATCTGAATCACTCAAGAAAGATAAAAGACCTTAGTAAGTGGAAAAATATTCCATGCACACAGATCAGAAGAATAAATATTGTTTAAAATGATCTTCCTGGGATCGGAGTGGTGGCACAGTGGTAGGAAAGTTGCCTTACAGCCTCTGACCTATGATGGACCACTGTTCAATCCCCTGGCATCCCATATGGTCCCCCAAGCAGAAGTAACCACTGAGCATCACCAGGTGTGGTCCAAAAAAAAAAAAAAAAAAAAAGATCTTTCTACCCAAATTACAATATATAAAATTAATACAATTCCCATCTAAATTCAGATGACATTCTTTAAAGAATTAGAGTAGTCAATAATAAACTTTGTATGGAATCATTCAAAATATTCAAAATGCCAAAGCCATACTGAGAAAAAAAAGAAACTAAGAATTATTTCATTACCTAACTTGAAACTATGCTATAAAGCTATAGTGATCAAAACAGTGTGGTGCTGGAATAAGAATAAACTCAGACAAATGAGTCAGAATAGAATACCCAAGGACAAATCTCCATGTGTATTATAATCATTTTATTTTTAACAATGAATTGAGACCATAAAATGGAGTTTTAAAAAAAGCCTCTTCAGCAAACGGTGCTGGGTAAACTGGAAACTTCCTATAAAAATGAAATTTTGCTCTATATCTCATGCCTTTCATAAAAGTCAATTCAAAGTGGACCAAAGACCCAAGATAACACCAGAATATGTAAAGTTCATTGAAGAAAATATAGTCAGAATTCTCTAATAATCGGATCTAAAAAGTATCTTCAATGATATGTGCCATTGACAAAGGCAAGAGACTCAAAAATAAACAAATGGAACTACAAAGTTTTTCTGCATGACAAAAGTAACACAGGCTAAATTTATTTTATTTTTTTTGTGTGTGTGGTTTTTGGGTCACACCCGGCAGTGCTCAGGGATTATTCCTGGCTCCAGGCTCAGAAATTGTTCCTGGCAGGCACGGGGGACCATATGGGACGCCGGGATTCGAACCGATGACCTCCTGCATGAAAGGCAAACGCCTTACCTCCATGCTATTATGATGGCTAACTCAACACATCAGAGATGATGTCCAAAATATACAAAGTGCTCAAAGAATTCAACAAAAAGAAATCTAATTTCCATCAAAAAATGAAGAAAAACTGAATAGACACTTCTCTGAGAAAGATTGATAGATATCCAACAGACTCATGAAAAAAAAAGTCATCATCACTTATGCAACAATGAAATATCATTCCACACTAATTAGAATGGAGCATATCCAAAAAAAGTGAAAAAATATCTGTGTCATTGAAGAGGTGGCAAAAGGAATTCTTATTTATTGCTGGAGGAATGCAGACTAATTCATCCCTATGGAAAATAGTATGGAGATTTCTCACTGAAGTAAGATTTGAGCTGCCACCTGACTCAACAATCTTATTCCTGAGTATCTACCTCCAGGACACAAAAATATCCATTATTTATTGCAGCACTTAGCATAATAGCTAAGATATGGAATCAACCTAGGTGTTTAATGATAGATAAGTGGATAATAAAGATTTAACATATCGACACAGTGAAATACTGTGCAGTTTTAAGGAGTGATGAAATCATTCAATTTGCAGCAACATAGATGGAGATGGAAGATACCATATTAAGTGAAGTAAGTGAGAAGAAGGACAAACACGGGATGATATTACTTATGTGTAGTATATAGAATAATAGGATATGAAAAGTCGTTATATAAAATTTAGGATTGCCTAGAGCACACATGACCTAAGAGTATTGTAAAAAGGACAGATAAAGATAGAAATTGATGAGGGGGATAAAAAGCAGAAGATAAGTAATAGAGACCTAATGAAAATAAGGGCCTCATATACACAAGGAATAGAAAGAAATAAGCTATAGATGCAAACAAAAATCCAACAACACAAGAAACATGAGATCCAAACTGCAACAACCAAATATTAAAATGTGCTTGACAAGGAGACACTAGACAGGGGTGGTTGAGAACCTGGGGGTGCTAAGGTCATTGATGCTGATAGTGGAATCAGAGCTGGTCTACAATTCAACTATGTTTAACTTTGTAAATCACTTTTTTTTTGTTTTATTTTGGCCACACCCATTTGATGCTCAGGGGCTACTCCTGGCTAAGCACTCAGAAATAGCCCCTGGCTTGGGGGAACCATATGGGATGCCGGGGGATCGAACCATGGTCCTTCCTTGGCTAGCGCTTGCAAGGCAGACACCTTACCTCTAGCACCACCTTCCCAACCCGTAAATCACATTTTTGTAATAAATTCTAGATAATAAATTCTTTAAAAAGTTGCCTATTGTGATCAAACCCATTTCATAAATGATAACCATGATTATGATAATAAATTATTTTTAAGGATTAATTATGGCAAGAGCAAACAGCAAAATGAGAGTCAGAACTCAATATAGTTTGACCAGTATTAGTACCTGTGTTTGAACCTGAAGTTGGATGAACTCATACAACTGTCATTAGTGTTTTTGTATTCTTTATTGTCTTGATTTTCTTACTTAATGCAGAGGACATGGAATCTGAGATGGTCATTTTGATGATTTTTAATGTCTAGGAAACAAGGTTATATACACATATAATAGCACTTTGTAGAAAGGGGAGTGTCCACATAAGAAATCCATTATTATCCTTTTATCAGCTAACAGTGTAATAGTAGGCAAATCTCATGGCTCCACTGACTTCAGATTCCACACCTGGAAATTGAAGTCTAAGGGCCTACTGTTCTAATCACTCCAAGTTTATTAAAATAAAAAATGCTGAACTCTGCTGGAACTCTGAGGCCCAGCACTTCTCTCTGACTGTCTTCAGTGCTGCGCTGCATCCTCTGCCTGATTTCACCCTGTGTGTGGCTTAATCTGCAGGTGGCTAGCCTTCCTTGGAGGTGAGTTGATCTGCCAAAAAGGGAGGAGCCAGCTAAACTCTGCTGGAACTCTGAAGCCCAGCACTTCTCTCTGTCTTCTGTGCTGTGCTGTGTCCTCTGGCCTGATTTCATCCTGTGTGTGTGGCTTCATCTGCAGACGGCTAGCCTTCCTTGGAGGTGAGTTGATCCACCCAGAAAGGAGGAGCCAGAGGAGTGTGGCTGCTCCACTTCACTACGTGGCGGCACGCATCATTTAGCCAATGAATACTACCACAGCACATAGAAAAACCCACAATGCAAGTGTGACAATGGGGAAACAACGCAGGACAGCACCAGGCATAGAGAATGAAGATGGCAACTCTGATGATATGAAAACAGCCAAGCAACTAGTCAGTCTCTCAGATATGGAGTTTACAGAAGAAATATGGAGGATGTTCGCATAACTCATAGCATAGATTGAGTTGAACAGAACACGAATAAAACCAAGAGAATATCAATACAGAATTCAGAAAACTCCAAACTGAAATAACAGGTCAAATAATAGGTCTGAAAAACTCATTAGATAAATTGAATGAAAAATAGATAACCTCTTCATCAGGATAACAGCAACTGAGGATAGAGTTAGTGAGCTCGAAGATGAGATGCATAACAACTCTATACAGCAGAAGAGATTGGAAAAAAGCCTTAAAGCAAATGATCAAACAATGGAAAAATTACTCAAAGAATGTAAACAGATGAAAATAGAAGTCTTAGATAAGCTCAACAGAAACAACTTAAGAATCATTGGAGTCCCAGAGACCCAAGGGAGAAAATCTCCAGGAAGAATCAATGGTCAAGAACATCATTAAAGAGAAACTACCAGAGCTAATGAATACATGCGACCAAATCCTGCATGCCCGAAGAGTACCAACTAAAAAACACCCCAGAAAAAACACCCAAGACACATCGTAGTCACAATGACAAATTCCACAGATAGAAACAGAATTCTGAAAGTGGCAATATCAAAAAGAGAAATTACATTCAAGGGAACATCCTTGATATTTACAGCATAAATGTGCTGCAAGTGGCTTTGTCTTTCAGCACCAGTGGGATTTCGATGAATTCACTTCAGGGAGAGTGGGTTGCCCGAACGCCATATGGAAAAATATGAAATAAATGAAACCACACAGAGTATGTGGGGTCAACACATCTTCTGGCAGGAGTGCAGCTAGTTTATTTTCCAAACAAGGGTTTTATAGGGGTAAGACAGTCCCAGGTGCAGAGAAGAATATTTACAATAAAAAGGCAAGCTTAACTGCAAAAGGAAAGGTAATACTCAGGGCAGCTTTTAACAACCAACCTCAATCGCAAAACAAGGGTTAGGAGGAGGTAAGAAATATCTAGAAACTTGATCTTCCTGAGCTGTGCGCCACTGTTTTGGGGCCAAGCACAGGAAGAAACCAAATCTCCTAAAATGTGTTTTCCTATTTCGAGCAGAGTCAATTTCGCCCTTGTTTACCAGAAACTTCAGCTGCAAGGACATATTTGAAACATTGTCTGAACTTTTAGAGTTATATATATCCATAAAAAGGGTTTTTTTTTTTTTTTAGTAATCTTTGGTGCTGGAATTTCAGAGCCAAATTATTTGATAGAGGCCACAATTTTGCCTGAGATAATATCAAGCATCTCTTCGGAAATTCCTCAACCATCCACAGGGGAAAAAAGGCATCCATAGCAGGCCTTTTGAGGAACTCCGTGGGGGAAATTGCAGTTCTCCCCACCAGGAAAATCTAAGGATTCCTCTGGTGGGCTGAATTCCCCTAAAGGCTTATGATGCCGTGGCAAACCAGTCACCAGAAACACTCAAGGCCAGAAGGCAGTGGTGGGAAATAGTGACAAAATTCAAAGAAATAAATGCTGCGCCTAGAATACAGCACCCAGCAAAACTCACTTTCAGATTTGAAGGAAGAATAATGGCTTCACAGATAAACAACAGTTCAGAAACTTTACAGACTCAAACCAGTCTTAAAAGAAAAACTGAAAGATATACTTTAAGACAAGACTGACCAACGGACACACCAAACTTCAACATAAAGATGGCACTAAATCCCATGACAATTCTTTCTCTCAATGTCAATGGATGAAATGCACCCATTAAGAGACACAGAGTGGTTAAATGGATCGAAAAACTCAATTCAACCTTATGCTGCCTACAAGAAACACAGCTGAATAGTCAGAACAAATATAGACTCAAAATAAAAGGCTGGAGGAAAATCATCCAAGCAAACAACACCCATAAAAAAACTGGAGTGGCCATACTAATATCAGATGATGAAAACTTTATACTCAGAAAAGTTGTAAGAGACAAGTATGGACATTTTGTATTAATCAAGTGATATGTACAGCAGGAAGAAATCACTCTCCTAAACATATATGCACCGAATGAGGGGCCAGCAAAATATTTAACACAATTGTTGACAAATCTGAAAAAGAATATCAATAACAAGACAATAATTGTTGGAGACCTCAAAATGGCATTGTCAACACTTGATAGATCAATCAGACTGAAACCCAACAAGAATATACTAGACCTGAAAAGAGAAATGGAAAAAAGAGGCCTAGTAGATATATGTAGGACACTCCACCCCCAGAAATCTGGATACACATTCTTCTCTAATGTACATGGGACATTCTCCAGGATAGTCTACATGCTAGCATATAAAATATACCTCCATAATACCTCCATAATATCAAGAGGATAGAAATGTTGCAGGCTACTTTCGCTGAACACAAGGCCCTAAAATTATATGTGAATTACAAAGGGACATAGAAGAAAAACTTTAATACCTGGAAGTTAAACAGCCTAATAATGAATACCCAGTGGGTCTGAGATGAAATCAAAGAGGAAATCAAAACATTCCTGGAAACAAATGACAATAGAGACACAAACGATCAGAATCTATGGGACACAGCAAAGGCAGTACTGACAGGAAAATTTATAGCTTTGCAAGCACACATCAGAAAAGAAGTGGCATACCTGAATAGCTTAATGACACAGATCATAAAATTAGAAAGTGCTCAACAAAGGGAACCAAAAATAGGGAGACAGAAGGAAATAACAAAGTTGAGAGCATAAATCAATGAAGTGGAAACCAAAAAAACAATCTGAAAGATCAACGAAAGCAGAAGTTGGTTCTTTGAAAAAAATAAACAAGATTGATAGACCACTGGCAAAACTAACAAAGAAAAAGAGAGAGAGAAACTTGATAACTCGTATTAGAAATGAAAAGGGGGAGATCACTACCAATATTGAAGAGATTCAAAGGGTAATCAGAAACTACTTTGAGAAACTCTATGCCACTAAAGAATGAGAACCTGGAAGAAATGGATAAATTCTTGGACTCTTACAACCTTCCACGGTTGAATAAAGAGAATGTAGCATATCTAAACACTGCCATCACTATTGAGGAAATTAAAACGGTAATCAAAGGTCTGCCCCAAAACAAAAGCCCAGGCCCAGATGGATTCACTAATGAATTTTTCCAAACCATTCCAGAGGAACTATTACCAATCCTAGCAAGACTCTTTCATGAAATTGGAAAAACAGGAACACTTCCAAATAGCTTTTATGAAGCCAATATCACCTTGATCCCCAAACCAGACAGATATGCTACCAAAAAAGAAAATTACAGATCAATATTCCTGATGAACAGAGATATAAAGATCCTCAACAAATTCCTAGCAAGCAGGATTCAAGGCCTCATCAAGAAGATCATTCCTGGGCCCGGAGAGATAGCACAGCGGTGTTTGCCTTGCAACAGCCGATCCAGGATCAAAGGTGGTTGGTTCGAATCCCAGTGTCCCATATGGTCGCCCGTGCCTGCCAGGAGCTATTTCTGAGCAGACAGCCAGGAGTAATCCTTGAGCATAGCCGGGTGTGGCCCAAAAGCCAAAAAAAAAAAAAAAAAAGATCATTCCTTATGATCAAGTAGGTTTTATCCCAGGAATGCAGGGATGGTTTAACATCTGTAAATCTATCAACATAATACACAACATCAACAACAAGAAAAATAAAAATCACATGATCATATCAATAGATGCAGAGAAAGCATTTGATAAGGTCCAACACCCATTCTTGATAAAAAAAAAAAAACTCTCAGCAAGATGGGAATAAAAGGAACCTTTCTCAATATAGTTAAGGCCATCTACCACAAGCCAGTGGCAAATATTGTCCTCAATGGAGAAAAACTAAAAGCCTTCCCTCTAAATTCAGACACAAGACAAGGCTGTCCTCTCTCACCACTCCTATTCAACATAGCACTGGAAGTACTTGCTATAACAATTAGGCAAGAAAAAGATATCAAGGGAATCCAGACAGGAAAGGAAGAAGTCAAGCTCTCACTGTTGGCAGATGACATGATACTCTATCAGGGGTCTCAAACTGCATGTACCTGGGGGCCGCAGGAGGCAAAGTCGGGGTGATCCTTGAGTGCAAAGTCAGTAGTAAACCTTGAACATTGGGCTGTGTGACCCAAACAACTAAAACAAAACAAAACAAAACAAAAAAAGATTCCTCTAGGGCAGAAACACAAAATGTTGTTTGGAGGGGCATTTGTGGCCCACAGGCCGTGAGTTTGAGGCCCCTGCGACTACATAAAAAACCCTAAAGACTCTACCAAAAAGCTTCTAGAAACAATAAACTCATGTAGCAATGTAGCAGCTTACAAGATAAACACATAAACATCAATAGCCTTTTTATACACCAATAATGATAGGGGAGAAATGGACATTAAGAAAACAACCCCATTCACAATAGTGCCACACAAACTCAAATATCTTGGAATCAACTTGACTAAAGAAGTGAAGGACCTATACAAAGAAAACTATAAAACTCTGCTCCAAGAAATAAGAGAGGACACACAGAAATGAAAATACATACCTAGCTCATGGATTAGCAGGATTAACATCATTAAAATGGCAATACTCCCCAAAGCATTGTACAGATTTATTGCAATCCCTCTAAGGATACTCATGACATTCTTCAAAGAAGTAGATCAATCAATTTTGAAATTCATTTGGAACAATAAACACCCTAGAATAGCTAAAGCAATCACTGGGAAAAAGAATATGGGAGGAAGTACTTTCCCCAACTTTAAACTTTACTACAAAGCAATAGTTATCAAAACAGCATGGTATTGGAATAAATACAGGCCCTCAGACCAGTGGAATAGGCTTGAATACTCAGAGCATGTTCCCCACACATACAATCACCTAATTTTTGATAAAGGAGCAAGAAATCCTAAATGGAGCAAAGAAAGCCTCTTCAACAAGTGGTGTTGGCACAACTGGCTAGCCACTTGCAAAAAATTGAGCTTAGACCCCCAGATAACATCATGTATGAAGGTAAAATCCAAATGTATTAAAGACCTAGATATCAGACCCAATACCATAAGATATATAAATCAACACGTAGGCAAAACAGTCCAGGACATTGACACTCAAGGCATCCAGAATATTCGAATGGTGCCACAAATGAAATTATATGAGCAGAGAACAACATAAAGCTAGTAGAACAATTCATCAATTGGGAAGTCTTAGCTACAATAATTATCGAATAAGAGGAAATAAAAGAGATCTAAATAAAGAAAACAAAATCATTCACTATTTGTATATAACATATTAGCCATATAATGTTGTATGTCTAATACATAGAATAAACTCTAATATGTTCACTAAAATCTGTATTTTAGGTAATAATTAGAACTATATAGTGTCAAGATACAAGTCAATATACAAAAACCTCTTCTACATATAAAAAATTTTGCTTTTCTATTAGTTTCTGGAACTAAGAGACTAGAAAATAGTTGTAAAGGAAAAAGTAAATCAGTGAGTGTTAGGGAAGAAATAAAAAATGCACACTAGAGGCAAGGGTGGACAAGAAGGGAAAAAGTGCTAGGAGGCACAATGAGAAAACAAGGAAGGAATGGTGCAAGAAGGGGGAGGGAATTGTAGGAGAGGGGGAAAGAGAAGAGAGCAGAGGAGAGTTGGGGAGGGGAGGGGAAAAGAGGGGAAGGAAGAAATGAGGAGGGATGGGGAAGGACAGGAGAGCAGGGGAGAGGAGAGGAGGGGAGAAAGTCTTAAGGAAGAGCAGATCAGGGGAGAGGAGGGGAGGGAGGGAAGGGAGGGAAGGAGATGGAGAGCAGAGGAGAGGAAAGGAGATGAAGAGCAGAGGAGAGAGAAGAGGGAAGGGGAGAGGAAAGGAGGGGAGTGGAGGGGAGAGGAAAGTAGGGGATGAAAGGGAGAGGAGAGGAAGTGAGGGGAAAGGGAGGGGAGGTGATAGAGGGGAGAGAAGGAGAGGGGAGTGGAGAGGATGGGAGGTGAGAGGAGGGGGAAGGAGGAGAGAGGAGGGGAGAAGAGAGAAGAGCTTGCTTTTGACACCACCAATCTGGACTTAATCTCCAGTACCACACATGATCTCCAAGCTCTGCCAATAGTGACCCATGAGCACAACTGCTATGAACCAATAACATATAAAACTTTATAGTTTCAATAATTATATTCTTGTAGTACTTGTCAGAGAAAACTTATAAAAACTAATCAATTAGCATATTTAATTCAAATAATTAATTATTTCAACATTGGGATATTAACTAAAGTATTTGTGAGACCTTGTACTTGGTCAAGTATTTGCTCAAATAATTGAACTTCATTATTCTCCTCCAAATTAAAGAAACAGAAAAAATTTGGTACTGGGGCCAGTGAGGTGGTGCTAGAGGTAAGGTGTCGTCTGCCTTGCAAGTGCTAGCCAAGGAAGGACAGCAGTTCGATCCCCCTGGCGTCCCATATGGTCCCCCCAAGCAAGGAGCAATTTCTGAGCGCTTAGCCAGGAGTAACCCTGAGCATCAAACTGGTGTGGCCCAAAAACAAACAAACAAAAAAAAGGTTTGGTACTGACATAAAGTAGATATTTTTAATTTAAAACATTGGTGATACAAGATAGTGTATTGGAAATAATTCTGAATCAGAATATACTAATAAAGTACTAATATTTACTTGATTTATAAAGACCTATATTAAATATATATTTTATTATCATGCCCATATTAAAAAGTATATTATTGGAACCTTAATCTTAAACAGCAACTAAAAATTATCTTTTTTCTGTGTCATACTGGAAAATATCTTGGCTTCACTGACTTCAAGTGGATAATTAGATTATTAGATCACCTGATTAAGCTGCCATCTGTAATGATAACAAGTTCATTAAAATAAAAAAATACAATTAAGAGTTCAGAAAGGATCATGGGGGAAGATGGGAATTGAATCAGAAGGGACATGAAGAAGATGGGGAAATTAGCCCAAACCTCTCTGACAACCACGACTACAGAGAACAAGTACCTAGAGTTTTTTCCTTCTGTATTTTTCCTTTCACCTCTACTACTAATACCACATTTAAAAGAATTTCCCCCTTTGTGAACATCTCTCTTGCTGTGGCAGATGGCCAGTTTCGTGGCCAAAAAGACCCATCTTGGAAGGCAATAAGGCCTTTCTAGAAAATTCCCTTCTGAAGACTCACAAATCAACTGGTTCCAAGAACTCTGTCTTCCTGGAGCTTTGGGGACAATATAAAAAGGCAAGACCTAGAGACAACAGTAGATTCTTTGTTATATCACTTGTCATTTGATCCTCCTAATAGGACCTGGATGGCACAAGGTTTATGGTTCTGGATCTCCTATTCTTTAACTCTTCCTTTAATTCCACTTCTCTATCCTACACTAGGTAACTTCCTGTGGTACTTTCTCTTTACCTAACAAAATGTAGCCTAACATGTTAGTACTTTGTGATGAAAGGAAATGTTAAGTACTCCAGTTACTAAATAATTTGATCTTGAATTCTATTACACACAAGAGTTTTCACCTGTAAAATAAGAATACTCAGGCCATTTAAGAATCTAGTGAGACAATGTAATTATATTCAGTGGTCCTCAAACTATGGCCCACGGGCCACATATTGTATTTGTTCCCTTTTTGTTTCTTCACTTCAAAATAAGATACATGCAGTGTGCATAGGAATTTGTTCATAATTTTTGTTTTTGCTATAGTCTAGCCCTCCAACAATCTGAGGGACAGTGAACTGGCTCCCTGTTTAAAAGGTTTGAGGACCCCTGGATAATTCATTGTAAATGTTAAGATTTAAGTATTAAATATGCATACTAATGCTGTTATTAATTTCTGGGGGATTAACTACAGTGAAAACATTTATCTCTTACCCACTTAATATCAAATTAATTTTCCCTCGTTAAATTTCTCATATATAATAACAATAAGCTATCATTATAACTTATAATTGTGATGCAGATCTTCAAGTAGCAAAAGATAAATTGATCTATCCATTATTAAACGACAATTTTCTTGGCATTTCAACATATATCAGGTATCTCTGAATTGTCATTTTTAGAGACAATAGGTGTCTGAAGACACTTGCATGAATAATAAAGATAGAAAACTCTAATTTGTAAACATGGTTGTTTTTGTCAATCTGTGTTTTTTAACCTTCTTAATTATACATTCAGAAACATTCTTTGCTTTCTAAAACTAATTTTGAACTCACACAAAACTTGCAAATCACTATACTCTGATACAGCAGACACATCAATTCAGATAAGTTTTTTAATAGCTAGATTCCTGTTACCAAAATGTCTAACCTGTATTTTCATCAGTCACATGTTCTTCACAAACCCTCCTCAGATAGAGCGAATATCAACAAAAACTTATTTAAAAAGGGAGCATATTTAAGTTCTTTGTTCTTTAGTTTGCCAAATTTTAATGTAAATTTTAGGGAAATTTTGATCTAAATAATAATACATGATTCCTAATCCTGTAAAATTAAAAGTACATATTATACTTTTAGCATGATTACTTACATTACTGGAATATGTGAGTGTTAAATTTTAGTGCAGATAATTGAGAAACTTTGATTTTATTATACTACATTGATATTGGTGCTTTTACATTGTAATGAAAGATGGCTTTTATTTTGAAAACATTTTACTAAATCTCACTCATTTTCAAAATATATTGGAAGCTCTCTAGATATAAAGAGTGACTCAAAATTCCTACAACTACATTTCTAATAAAATGATTCAAGATACTTAGTCTCATGTCCACTGAATAGAGATTACCCATTTATTAATATATTTTACATATTGATTTAGATGATCATTGGGATACAGATGTTTACCATAAAATAGCAAAACATCTCCTTTAGTTTATTGTTACTATGAATATCACCATATGAGATGCCGGGATTCGAACCACCATCCTGAATGCAAGGCAAACTCCTTACCTCCATGCTATCTCTCTGGCCCCTATTTTTTAAGAGTTTTATAGTTACAATGATTACATTTAAGGCTAATTAATTTTGAATATAAGATTACGTTTAAATATTATATAAAATCCTAATCTAGTTTAGGTATTTCTGGACAATGACAAATTTTTATTTTTTCCTCTTATTTTTTTAGTGGCATTTGTTGAAGAGATAGTATTTTCTTCATAGAGTATTTTAGAATGTCTGTCAAATATTAGTTACTAACATGTGCAAGATCTTAATTTTTTGAGTTTTGACTTTGCTCCATATGAGCAATAAATTGTACAAGTTGTTTTATTTGCTTGTATAGTTTTGTAATAAGTTTGAAATCAAAAAGTGGAATTAATCTAGCTTTGTTCTTTCTCTAAATCTATTTATTTAAGATCTTTTGTAGATACACAAAAATTTTAGAATTGCTTGTTCTATTTTTTAAGAAAAATATTATCATACTCCTGATAGGATTGCACTAAATCTAATGATGGCTTTAAATAATATGAACATTTTAATTGAATTTTTTTTAATACTGAAAAAATCTAGGATTAGACAGAGCTGTTCAGTCCAGGTATCCAACATCTGTCTCTTTGTTTTGCCTGAGTTTCTCAGTTTATCTAGTCAATGGCTTTGAACATTTATTCAAAAGTCTTTCACCTCTTTGTTTAAATCTATTCATAAGTATGTCCTTGTGCTTAATATTAATCAAATGGGGTTGTTATTTTATATATATATTCATATCACTGTATTTATAAGTGTAGATTTTGTATATGACTACTTACTTAATTTTTTTATAGATCCAACAGTTGTTTTGTATGCGCTAAAATTTTGTGTTCTCATGACATCTGCAACAGAGAAAAATTCCATTTTTTATTTATAATCTAGTATTTTCTTGTATTGCTCAAACTGGAAAAACCTGTTAATTATTTGTAATATAATATGTATAATATTTATAATATAAGTATTATATATTACATTCTTTTCCTGATCTTAAATGAAGAGTTCTCAATCTTTCCTTATTGGTTAGTTAGAACTAGACATTATATATAGCTTTAATTATGTTGGAATACATTCCCTGTAGACAAAATTTATTGAGGATTTCATGAATGGGTGCTAAATATTGTCAAATGCTTTTGTCATTAAGAAAATACTATGATTACACACAAAAATCAATGGCCTTTCTATACACCAATAGAAATAAGGAAGAAATGGACATTAAAAAAACAAACCCATTCACAATAGTGCCACACAAACTCAAATATCTTGGAATTAACTTGACTAAAAATGTGAAGGACCTATACAAAGAAAACTATAAAACTCTGCTCCAAGAAATAAGAGAGGACACGCGGAAATGGAAGCTCATACCCTGCTCATGGATTGGCAGGATTAACATCATTAAAATGGCAATACTCCCCAAAGCATTGTACAGATTTAATGCGATCCCTCTAAAGATACCCATGACATTCTTCAAAGAAGTAGATCAGGCACTTTTGAAATTCATAATGAACAATAAACACCCTAGAATAGCTAAAGCAATCATTGGAAAAAAGAATATGGGAGGAATTATTTTCCCCAACATTAAACTGTACTGCAAAGCAATAGTTATCAAAACAGCATGGTATTGGAATAAAGACAGGCCCTCAGATCAGTGGAATAGGCTTGAATACTAAGATAATGTTCCCCAGACATACAATCACCTAATTTTTGATAAAGGAGCAAGAAGTCCTAAATGGAGCAAAGAAAGCCTCTTCAACAAGTGGTGTTGGCACAACTGGATAGCCACTTGCAAAAAATTGAACTTAGACCCCCAGATAACATCATGTATGAAGGTTAAATCCAAATGGATGAAAGACCTCGATATCAGACCCAAAACCATAAGATACATAGAACAACACATAAGTAAAACACTCCAGGACATTGAGACTAAAGGCATCTTCAAAGAGGAAACTGCACTCTCCAAGCAAGTGAAAGCAGAGATTAACAGATGGGAATATATTAAACTGAGAAGCTTCTGCACCTCAAAAGAAATAGCGTCCAGGATACAAGAGCCCCCCACTGAGTGGGAGAAACTATTCACCCAATATCCATCAGACAAGGGGCTAATCTCCAAAATATACACGGCACTGGCAGAAATTTACAAGAAAAAAAATCTAATCCCATCAAAAAATGGGGAGAAGAAATGGACAGACACTTTGACAATGAAGAAATACAAATAGCCAAAAGACACATGAAAAAATGCTCCACATCACTAATCATCAGGGAGATGCAAATCAAAACAACTATGAGGTACCACCTCACACCCCAGAGATTAGCACACATCACAAAGAATGAGAACAAGCAGTGTTCCGGGGATGTGGAGAGAAAGGAACTCTTATCCACTGCTGGTGGGAATGCCATCTAGTTCAACCTTTATGGAAAGCAATATGGAGATTCCTCCAAAAACTAGAAATCGAGCTCCCATATGACCCAGCTATACCACTTCTAGGAATATACCCTAGGCACACAAAAATACAATACAAAAACCCCTTCCTTACACCTATATTCATTGCAGCACTATTTACCATAGCAAGACTCTGGAAACAACCAAGATACTCTTCAACAGATGCATGGCTAAAGAAACTGTGGTACATAGACACAATGGAATATTATGCAGCTGTCAGGAGAGATGAAGTCATGAAATTCTCCTATACATGGATGTACATGGAATCTATTATGCTGAGTGAAATAAGTCAGAGAGAGAGAAAGACGTAGAATGGTCTCACTCATCTATGGGTTTTAAGAAAAATGAAAGACATTCTTGCAATAAGAACCTTCAGACATGAAAGGAAAAGAGCTGGAAGTTACAGCTCACCTCATGAAGCTCACCACAAACAGGGATGAGTTTAGTTAGAGAAATAACTACGTTTTGAACTATCCTAATAATGAGAATGTACAAGTGAAATAGAAAGCCTGTCTGAAACCCAAACACAATCGTGTATGTAATAAAGTTGTTTAAATAAAAAAAAAAAAAGAAAATACTGGGGCTGGAGAGATAGAATTGAGAAAAGGCATTTGCCTTTCATGCAGAAGGTCATTGGTTTGAATCCCGGCATCCCATATGGTCCCCTGAGTATGCTAGGAGTGATTTCTGAGTGTGAAGCCAGGAGTAACCCCTGAGCACTGCTGGGTGTGACCCAAATACCCTCCCCCTGAAAAAAAAAAGAAAATACTATGATTTTTATAATTATCTACCAATGTGATGTATCCATTTATGATGATGTTTGTATTTTGAGTACTACTTGCATCCCGGAGAGAACCCTACTTAATATTAGCATAGGACTCATTAATTGTGATGGCCAATTCAGTTTGCAAGCATTTTGTTGAGAATTTTTACTTCTGTATTGGTTTTAGGATTTGGGGGGTGGGGTTTATCTGGCTGTATGGTGGCCTTGTAAAATTAGTTTTAATGAGCTTCTTTCTCTTCAGTTTTTGGAGGTTGTTGAAAAAGACTAATAGTTATTCTTCTTTAAATGTTTTGTAGAATTTATTGAAAAGTCATCTGTTTTCATTTTTTGTTGTTGTTGAGGTTTCAGTCCAGTATCCTTATTTGTTATTGTTTTTTTTTTTTTCAGATCTTTTTTGTTTACGGGCAACCTGGCAATGCTCAGGGATTACTCCTGGCTCTGTGCCCAGGGATCTTTCCTGTTGGTGCTAGAGGAACATATGGGATGCTGGTTATCGAACCAGGTCAGCCACATGCAAGGCAAATGCCCTATCTACGATGCTATCTCTCTGGCCCCCTTTTCAGTTCTTTTATTCCTTTCCTATTGTAGGTTCTTTATTGATAGAAATTTAGTTTTATCTTTTAGATTGTCAAAATAATTGAAAGTGAGCATAGGCCAGGAAAAGCTCTCCTGATCTGACACTCTACCACAGCTATACCACAGATATGATAATGTCTGTCTATCACCCCAATGTGGTTTTTCTTTGATTCTCTGTGCTCCAGATTTATCCCCATGTTCTTTGATTTTCACAGTGATGTTTTGGTTTATATATAACTCTAATGTATTCTCTTATATAAATGGTGTCAATCATGATCTATGATGTTTTGATATTATCATGCAGAGCTAAAACAGTTATGAACCCTTAGTCACAGCACTATGTTGTTTTTAAGAGGGAAAATATTCCAAAGTTGAGACAACAATTGCAATAAGAGTACATTTATTAGTATTATTTTGGCAAAATTAATATAACATAGTCTCCAAAATAATTATTATTTTATAATATTATAGCATATGTGTGTTCCAAGAAAATACTATCAAGAATATAAGTTATAATTTTCCATACAAATTAAAATGACATTTAAATATACTATAGGTAAAGAAAGAAATTTTAGGGACTAGAGCATTAGTACATCACACTGTGCTCTTATCTTGCACACAGCAGACATAAGTTTGATACCTAGTATCACAGATAGTACCCCAATTCCTACTAAGAATTATTCCTGAAGTCAGAGCTGAGAATGCTCTGAAAAAATGATTAATTACACTTAGCAAGAAAAATAATAAATACATAAAGTAACAGTCATGACCAAGTCTTATCCTAGACTTGTATGATTGGTTTGGCATTCAAGTTAATGTAATTCATTTAATCAATTAATGTAACTCATTTCATCCGATCTGATAATAAATAGTAAAATTTTATTGTCCTTTCAAAAAATATAATATAGTCTGAGCACTACCATGCATGTACACACACACACATACATACACATATACATGCCAAAAAAATTAAAAAACAGGGAGCCGGAGAGGTGGCACTAGAAATAAGGCATCTGCCTTGCAAGCGCTAGCCTAGAATGAATTACGGTTCGATCCTCTGGCATCTCATATGGTCCCCCCAATCCAGGGGCAATTTCTGAGCGTATAGTCAGAAGAAACACCTGGCCGTCAAACTGGTGTGACCAAAAAAAAAAAAACCTCTAAATAAATAAACAGATAAATAAATAAAAATTAAAAAACAGAATAAAAAATTTCAAAATATTTTTAGATTACCAGTGGGAGTGAAGAGATGTTAAGGTATTTCAAAATTATTCTTGAGTAAAGTCCACTTTATTCTCAAAGGGCAGTTATATATTAAAATATTATAATGACATTTTATTTTATTGTGTGAGGGATTAGCCACACCTAGCTGTTCTCAAGGCTTAGTCTTGCTATTCTCAAGGTTTAGTCTTGCTCTGCTTCAGATATTACTCCTGACAGTGCTCAAAGAACACTTTGAGGGGCCGGCGAGATCGCACAGTTATAGGGTATTTGCTTTGCACGCGGCAAACCCAGGACTGACCTTGGTTCGATCCCCAGCTTTCCATATAGTCCCCCAAGCCAGAAGAAATTTTTGAACACATAGCCAGGAGTAACCCCTGAGCATCACCAAGTGTGGCCCAAAAAACAAAAACAAAACAAATAACACTTTAAGGTCCTAGGGATCAAGAATGGTTGGCTGCATGCAAGCCTAAAACTGCTGTGTGTTTTCTCCAATGCAAAGCAATTTTGTTTTAATCAGTGTTCTATAACTTACTTATACAATATTGGAATTGTTGCTTTTATTCACTTTTTATTAAAATTTTATAGAAAAATTATTCATGGTTGAGTTTTAGTTTTAGACATACAAAGTTCCAGCACCAATCTTATCACCTGTGTTAATTTCCCTCCAATTATATTCCTTGGTTCCCTCAACACCCCCATGCATGCACACACACACACACACACACACACACACACACACACAAAACTAGTCATCCTACTTGCACTTTTTTAAGTCTGTTATTAAAGTTTGGGTCTCATGATTACAGTGTTGTTAACTCTATGGTTTGAATATTTATTCCTATTATTTCTCAATACTACCAATGTACCTAAACTGCCTTGATCCCTGCATCCCATTGCTTCTCATTTGTCTCTTACCCGCCCCATCCTCCACTATTACATCTCTTCTTCTACCAATACTTTGGACCAAGGGTGACCTAGGCATCCCCCTTTAAATCATTGCATTCCCTTATGCAGTTATTCTAACTTCCACATATAAGTGAAATTATCCTGTGTTTTTCATTTTTCTTCTGGCTTAGTTCATTTAACATATCTTCAGTTCCAGCCATATTGCAACAAATCACATGATTTCATCATTTCTTACAAATATGTAGTATTCCATTATGCATGTACAACACATTATTCAGCATCCACAGGGTTTATGTCCATAAGGGACATAAGTGCTGGCTAATCTCTGACCTCTGGGGGTGGCATATTATAGCCTAAGACAGAATTACAAATTCCCAGGTTTTTAGGAATGTGATTTTATGGGATTTCAGGGCAGGGAAGGGGGGTTGTTGTTGTTTTAAGCTGTATAATAAATTAGTATTATGAATTTTGTAGACTCCAGGTAATAATAGAGAACCTGAACTGCCAAGCATTACTTTTTGATAATTTGAGATGAAAATCTGGGATATCTTCCAAAGATCAATGAAGCATTTTTCTTTAACAAGTATAAATGAGGTAGAGAAGATCAAAAAGAAACATTGTAATGCTATTGTTCTTTCTGGGTAATAAAGTATTCTTTTATTTCTTTCATAAATTTAGGAGCAACAAGACAATGGTAAAGGGAAGAAATGTTACAGAAATCACCCAGTTCATCCTCGTGGGGTTTTCAGATTTGCCTAGAATCTTAATGGTGCTCTTCATTGTGTTCCTGTTAATGTACATTACTACACTGACCTGGAACCTGTGCCTTATTATATTAATAAGAATGGACTCCCACCTCCACACACCCATGTACTTCTTCCTCAGCAATCTGTCCTTCATAGATATCTGCTATGTGACCACTACAGTTCCCAAGATGCTCTCAGGATTCTTCCAGGAGCAGTCAACTGTCACTGTCAAGGGTTGCGCTGTTCAATACTTCGTCTTTTCATTGATGGGCCTGAGTGAGTCTTGTGTCATGACGGCCATGGCTTATGATCGCTATGCTGCCATTTGTAATCCACTTCTTTATTCATCAATCATGTCACCCACCTTTTGTGTTCAGATGGTGTTGGGATCCTATATGGCTGCAATGTCGGGTGCTGTAGCCCAATTGTGTGCCATTCTTCGACTCTACTTCTGTGGTCCTAATATCATTAATCACTTCTTCTGTGACTTTCCCCAACTGTTAAACTTATCCTGCAATGACACTTTCCTTTCACGACTCATATTGGCTATAGTTACCATGATCTTTGGTGTAGCCAATGCCCTGCTTATCATGATATCTTATGTCTATATTGTCCTCTCCATCTTAAAGATCACTTCAGCTAAAGGCAGAGTCAAGGCTTTCAACACATGTGCTTCTCACCTGACAGCAGTCTCCTTCTTTTATGTATCAAGTGTAGTTGTTTATTTGAGTTCCAGCACTGGAAGCTCTTCAAGTGTTGATAGATTTGGATCAGTGTTCTATGCTGTGTTGATCCCCTTGTTGAACCCTTTGATTTATAGTCTGAGGAACAGGGAAATCAAAGATGCCTTGAAGAAGTTTCCAAAGAAGAGAGGGTATTGCTGAGGTCATAAATTCTTTCTTTAACAATTCCTTAGACCACAACTCTATGTACAAATATGGATCGCACCATTGACAACATTGATAAATATAGCACTATTTAACAGAGATTTTATGCCAAAATGGACCAATATCTGATATAATGCTGCACAAACATGGTATCTCTCATCCCTAGAATTCATTAAATTAAAACTGCTTTATAAATAGCCTTATGACCTATTAATATCTAAGCAGCCTTTGTAAAACATTTAAGTTTAGAAATGAGTTATTTCTTTATGTGTTAGTGAATTGGCCCTATTCAGCACCATATTTCTATTAACATACTGAACAGAGATTTCCGGAATAAAGACTTGTCTCTAAAATTCACAAATACAATGTAATATTGTTGTGCCCAATGTGTACTATATCTCTTTTGTTCTTCCTTTTTCTTTCTCTCTCTCTTCCTTTGTTTCTTGTTTTCCTTTCTTCTTTCTTTTTCTTTATATGTCATCTCCTACAATGTGCAGAGCCTATTCTTGGCTCTGCACTTAGGTTCACTCCTGGTGGGTTAAATGAATCATATTTGGTGTCAGGATAGAACTTGGGTAGACCACATTTGAAATATATACTACACTTTTGTTCTTGCCTTTGCACTGTGTTTCTTACTAGAGTGAGAATGAACTATTAGAAGGAAATGTTTTAAATACAAAAATACTATACAGTTGGTTGAATGTTTCCTGGGAAAACCAGTCTCGGATACAAAATCTTTGTCTAATGCTTCAAGTCTTTGGTCACATTCTAATCACCTTCAATTGAAGTAAGAATGGAGATAGTAAATTAAATAATAAGAATTATGGGGTCCTGTAAGTGTGTTTTACTTAAATGTGATCACTGAATTCCTTGCATTTAATGTCTTGTGATAACTTCTCATAAAATTTATATTTATGCTCCATGTGATAGTCAACAGTTTCTAATACATGGACTCAAACTCCATTAAAAAGGAACTTATCTTTGGTGTAGTGAGTGCAATCACACTATTAAATAGTTTCTGATATTTCAAATATTGGGTAGGTTTAGTTTGAGATAACATGTACAATAATTTGCTATAATAACTGAGTTATATAGAATTCAATATTTCAAAGATTATAAAAATTGGTATGCACATTGTCTGTTCAATATTTTATGTCCCTTCAATTGTAGCTTTATGAAGTGGTAGAATGTTTAGAGTAGAATGGTTAATATTTTAATTCTCATTCTTTTCTGGTAACTTCAAGGTTTCCAAGAGGTGGGGATACATAAGGGTTCAACTCTGACAAGTTTCTGATGTCTGAAGATGTAAAATCATGGTCATTAAGTTTAGTTAAAAACAGAGTATGGATGATTGTTTGCTTGGTTTCGCACCCCACTCCTGGTACTAGGGTTCCATGATCATTGGGGCCGGAGCTGTGGCACTAGCTGTAAGGCATCTGCCTTGTTTGCGCTAGCCTAGGACAGACTGTGGTTCTATCCCACAGTTTCCCATGTGGACCTTCAAGCCAGAAGCGATTTCTAAGCTTATGGCCAGGAGTAACCCCTGTGCATCACGGGGTGTGGCCTAAAAACAAACAAACAACAACAAAAAAAAAACAAAGAAATTGGAGTATATATTATTTACTATTTACTTCTATAGTTCCCTATCTTGAACAAAAATAAATCAGATGTAATTAAATTTTAGATTATCCTTTGTGTTTTATTGGGTTCTTTATACTTTATGGCTTATCATTTTATGAGTCTTGTGACTTACCCTGTTTATTTAAAGACTTAAGTAAAGATGTACTAAGTATATCATGAATTTTACAGTGGAAAGTATGGAGAGGAAAGGAATTTTGAACTTCTGTGAGAGTATTTTGAGCTTTAGAGAAATATGAATAAAGGATGTGTGATAAACCTATCAAAGGTAATATCTTTGAGGTATTGCTTCTTCAAAATATATACAAATGTGTGAGAATTTACTCTGGACCAGGATTTGTTGCTGAAAGGAGGTAACATGATATTGTGTGATATACTCTTAATATTGGTATTATAAACGATGGTGTTTAAAGGGGAAAAAAAGAAAGTCATAAAGAAGTGTCTACCATAGAAGCAATATGAGGAGTGGTAAGGAAACAGAGGACATTATTGCAGGAAAGTGATTAGTAGAAATTAGCATTGAAATATTGGTATGCCTAGAATTCAACCACAAATAACTTTGTAACTTTGTGATTCATGGTGATTCAATTCTTTAAATTTTTTTCTTAAAAAATTTTTTTGGTTTTTGAGACACACCTTGTGGCATTCAGGAACTATTCCTGGCTCTGCACTCAGAAATCATTCCTGCAGGCTCTGAGAACCATATGGGATGCTGGGTCAGCAAATGCCCTACCCACTGTGCTATTGCTATCATTTTTTTTAGTTAAAAAAAGTAAGCTGATGTTGATCGCATGTACATTAAAAAGGTATTAATCAAAAATTCAGACTCAGGGCCGGTGAGGTGGCGCTAGAGGTAAAGTATCTGCCTTGCAAGCGCTAGCCAAGGAAGGACCGTGGCTCGATCCCCCGGAGTCCCATATGGTCCCCCCAAGCCAGGGGCGATTTCTGAGTGGGTAGCCAGAAGTAACCCCTGAGCATCAAACAGGTGTGGCCCCCCCAAAAAAAAATTCACACTCAGCCCTAATAAGTTTCCCAATTTAAAAGAGTGAAAATTTCTCTAATGGTAGGGCTGAAGAGATAACACAGCAATGGGGCTTTTGCCCTGCATGTGGCTTACCCTTGAAGGACCCAGTTTGATTCCCAGCATCCCATGTGGGCCCCAGCCTGCCAAGTGCAATTTCTGCGTGGAGAGTCAGGAGTAACCCCTGAGCTTCACTGGGTGTGGCCCAGAAACCAATCAATCAATAAAGTAAAAAAAGAAAAAAAGAAAAATTTTCTTATGGGAAGAAGCCTCTTTTCATGAGCAGATTTCAGATAGAGCTGATTTAATTATTCATATTTAAGTTACTTTTTTAATGTTCTAGAACACAAAGATAATAAACATAACTTCTAGACATTTCTTATAAACCTATGTAGTCAATCAGTGAACCCCTTATTTCTGTAAAATAAACACACTCTCACTAGTTAAGAAAGAAGTATTTCCCAAATAAGATTTAGTTCTATTAAGCAAAATGTGAAAGTGCCTGTGAATTTTAAGGCTTCTAAGAACAATGTTTCTGTTTTAAATCAAAATTGTTTTATCTCCTGGGGATGGAGTGATAGCACAGTAGCACAG
Source organism: Suncus etruscus (assembly GCF_024139225.1). Lineage (NCBI taxonomy): Eukaryota > Metazoa > Chordata > Mammalia > Eulipotyphla > Soricidae > Suncus > Suncus etruscus. The sequence goes on from NC_064856.1 coordinate 103,364,370, forward strand.
CATTAGGGCATTTATTTATTTATTTATTTATTTATTTATTTATTTATTTATTTATTTTGCATGGCTGCTGACCCAGGGCAGACACCAATTTGATTCCCAGCATCCCATATGTTCCGCAGTGCCTGCCCAGGAGTGACTTCTTGGCACAGAGTTAAGAGTAACCACAGAAGGCTGCCTGGTTTGACCCATTAAATTTTTTTTTTATTTTCAAACCTACTGCCAGAATTAATGACCCTCCAACAATGTGCATATAGCATCTTTAAAGACTTGTCACAATTCGGGGAGAGAGGAGGCGGTGGTGGATGGAGGAGCTGCTGGAAAACTGGAGCTGAGCCTGGGCTTCCAGGGACAGGAAATGTGGGGTGCCCAGCGAGTCTCTTCTGCTGCCTGCTAGGGGGCAGAGAGGAAATCAGGGGCAGGGAGGGGAGCTGGTGGGAACCCAGAGCAGAGTGTGAATTGTGAGAAAGGCACTTGGCGGTCCCTGCTACCTCCCAGGAGGGGGAGGGAAGAACCAGCTAAACCCAGAAGTGATTTTTAGCCAGAGCACCTCTGACTCCCAGGTGGGGAGGGGGGGCGAGTGAACTAGACTCAATGGCACCATTTTTCATTGTGTCCAAGAGCGGAACTACTTTGGCTAGCAGGAAGAGGGGAAGGGCATTTGATTAGGCTTGACTGGAGGAAGGGGAGAGGGTCCAAACCGCTGTGACCTCAGCCAACATACCCACCTAGATCCACACTCCAGAGAAGGGACCCAGCCCCATGCCACAGGTGGCAAAAGCAGGCTAAAATCTGAAGGCACAGCACTCCAAGCCAAGTCAATAAATGCAAAGAAATATGGGTAAACTAAGGAAGACATTAACAACAGGGGATATGGAGAGAAATACTAGCAAGTTTCCAAGACACCAAAACGCACAGACCGAAGAGTAGAAGACCTAAAATCAGCCATGAGAATAGAAATGCAAGCCATGGTTAAAAAACTGAAAGACTCACTAACCAGCAAGTACAAGAAATCAATAGATGAACAAATCAACCAACTTAAAGAAGAGCTATTACAAAACATGAGATTCCATACAAATAGAATTAAAGTAAATACTAAAAAAACATAGAAAGTCAGAAGAGCAGAACCACACAGCTCGAGAATCACATATAGAACTCAAAGATAAACTGCAAACAAAGACAACAAAGAAGCCAACAAAGAAATAAAAGGTAAAGCACTGGAAGAAAAAGTCCAGTATTTAATGAAAAAAAGACAAAAAAAAAAAAAGACAAAAGAAATAACCTAAGAATTGTAGGCATTGACCAGAAGGGGAAGAAATAGGGAAAGGGGAAGAGCAAGTAGTCAGGGAAATGATAGCGCAAAACTTTCACACCTTCTGGAAAGAGGCTCCTGAGCAAATCCCGGAGGTGAAAAGAGTCCTCAACAAAATATAACCTAAAAAACCAACCCCAAGGCACATAGTAATTCAAATGGCAAGAAACAAAGAGAAAGATGAACTACTTAAAGCAAGAAGAGAGAAAAAAAACCGTCAAGTATGAAGGAAGGAACATTACAATCAAACCAGATGTCCCATATGAAATACTTCAAGCAAGAAGACAGTGGAGTGACATATATAAACGACTGAATGACAGAAATTGACAACCAAGAGTCAATACCCTGCAAAACTATCATTCATATGGTAGGGAAGACAAAAAACAGTCTCAAAAAAAAAACGAACTAGCATTATTTGCACAAAAAAAAGCGACTTAATATGATCTACTCAGAGATGAATTACACAATCCAAACCCCCATTTGTAACAACAACCACCCTGCAGAACACAACTGCACAGCAGTCCTCTTTGTCAATAATCTCACTAAATGTTAATGGCCTAAACTCTCCCATTAAAAGACACATAATAGAAAGCTGGATTAGATAACATAAACCGGATTTCTGCTGCCTGCAAGAAACACACCTACAAGTACAGGTTAGGCACAGGCTTAGAGTAAAATGTTGGAAATTAATTACTCAGACCAATGCAAACCAAAAAAAAAAAAAAAAGCAGGGACAGACATTCTGATATCATACCAAATTATATTCAGCCTCAAGAAAGTGATAAGAGACAAAGAGGGACACTACTTACTGATCAGGGAAATGCTGGATCAAGAAGTACTAACCCTGGTTAATATTTATAACCTAGTGCAGAACCAGAAAAATATGTAAGGCAATTGCTTGCAAACCTGAAGAAACACATGAAAGGGAATGTGATAGTAGTAGGAGATCTCAATACTCCACTATCACCACTGGACAGATCCACCAGACAGAAAACAAGCAAAGAAATAAAAGCCCTAAATGACAACTTAGGGGATCTAAGGCTAATAGACCTATATAGGGCCCTCCACCCCCAGAAAGCAGAATACACATTCTTCTCAAGCCCACGTGGAACCTTCTTCAGAACAGGACATGTCTTAGGATATAAATCTAAATTGGATAAAAACACAAATGTAAGGATCATCAGAAGTACCCTATCAGATCACTATGCAAAATAAGTCAAAATGGACTGTAAGAAGAAGCAATGGAGAAAATCCAACACCTGGAGATTAAACAACATGCTGCTCAACAATAGCTGGATCAAAGAGGAACTCAAGGAAGAAATAAAAAGATTCCTTGAGGCAAATAATAATGAACAAACAACTTGTCAAAATCTGTAGGACACAGCAAAAAAACAGTAATTAGGGGGAAACTCATAGCAATACAGGCCTATGTTAGAAAAGAGGAAAATGAAAAAGTCAACAGTTTAAAGTGTCACTTAAGGAGCTGGAACAACAACAGCAAAGAAACCCAAACACATCCAGAAGACAAGAAATAATCAAAACCAGAGAAGAAATAAACAGCATAGAAACTAAGAAAACAATACATAAAATTAGTGAGATCAGGAGTTGGTTTTTTGAAAGAATATACAAGATAGACAAACCACTGGCAAGACTCACCAAAAATACAGAAAAGAGGGAAAACACCCAAATATGTAGGATCACAGATGATAGAAGAGAGATTAAAACAGAACCCTGAGTTGTTCTTATTATGAACAACTATACTCAGGCTAGAGAACCAAGAAAAAATTGACATATTCCTGGAAAAATATCATCTCCCAACACTGGACAAGTAGGATGTAACAAGTCTAAACAGGCCAATCACAAATCAGGAAATTGAATCAGTAATTAAGAAACTCCCCCAGAACAAAAGTCCAGGTCCAGATGGTTTTACAGGGGAATTTTATCAAGCATTCTGAGAAGAATTACTACCACTGATGCACAGGCTCTTCCAAACCATTAAAAAGACACGAATCTTTCCTAATTCCTTTTATAAAGCTAATATCACACTCATTCCCAACGATGACAAAGACACTGCCAAGAAGGAAAACTACAGACCAATTTCACTAATAAACATAGATGCAAAAATCCTCAACAAAATCTTACCATACTAAATTCAGCACTACAACAAAGAGATTATACACCATGACCAAGTGGGCTTCATACCAATCAACATCATTCACCACATCAACAATAAGAAAACCCCACAGCCAACATTATCCTTAATGGTGAAAAACTGAAAGCATTCCCACTAAGGTCAGGAACTAGGCAAGACTGTCTACTTTCTCTACTCTTATCCAACATAATCTTAGAAGTCCTAAAAATAGCAATCAGAAAAGAGAAGGAAATCAAAGGAATCCAAATAAGGAAAGAACTCAAATTGTCTCTTTCGCAGATGATATGATTAACATCAAAAACCCTAAAGAGTCCACAGTAAAACTCCTAGAAATAATTAACCAGTACAGCAGAGTGGTCAACTACAAAGTCAATACACAAAAGACAGTAGTATTTCTCTATACAAATAATGAACAGAGAAGAGATTAAGGAAACAATCCCATTTAAATTAGTATCAAAATATATCAAGTACCTATGAATCAATCTTACAAGGGAAGTGAAGGATATATACCAGAAAAACTTCAAAAGGCTTCAGAAGGAAATTGAAGAAGATCTAAGGAAATGGAAGAACATCCCATGCTCCTGGGTAGGTAGAATCATCATAGTCAAAATGACTATTTTACCTAAACTTCTATATAGATTTAATACAATCCCTATCCAAATTCAGACATCATTCTTTAAAGGCTTAGAACAATCAATCATAAAATTCATCTGAAATCACAAAAAAAAACAGGATAGCCAAATACATACTAAAAAACAAGAAGATGGGTGATATTTTGTTACCTAACCTGAAACTATATTACAAAGCCATAGTAATTAAAACAGCATAGTACTGGAACAAAGACAGAGCCTCAGACCAGTGGGTTAGAACAGAATATCCAGAGATAAACAACCAGATATACAGTCAACTAATATTTGACAAGAGAACCAAGAACTTGAAATGGAACAAAGTCTCTTCAACAATTGGTATTGATACAACTGGAAATCCACCTGTAAGAAACTGAAAATTGATCCATACCTCACTCCTTATACAAAAGTTAACTCAAAATGGATTAAAGATCTTGAAATCAGACCAAAATCTCTAAAGTTGATTGAGGAAACAATAGGCAGATCACTAGAAGACCTATATATCAAAAAGTCTTTTTTTTTTTTTTTTTTGGTTTTTGGGCCACACCCATTTGACGCTCAGGGGTTACTCCTGGTTATGCATTCAGAAATCACCCCTGGCTTGGGGGGACCATATGGGACACCAGAGGATCAAACCACGGTCTGTCCTATGCTAGTGCTTGCAAGGCAGACACCTTACCTCTAGCGCCACCTTCCCGGCCCCTCAAAAAAGTCTTTAAGGATAGAACCCCAATGGCAAGAACTTTAGTTTCAAACCTAAACAAATGGGACTACATCAAACTAAAAAGTTTCTGCATGGCTAAAGAAACCCTACTGAATACTAGAAGACTGTTATCGAAATGGAAAAATAATTTTTGCACTCAACACGTCAAATAAAGGGCTGATATCTAGAATATACAAAGCACTCAGAAAGCTGAGACCCCAAAAATCTAATAAAGCCATAGAAAAATGGGATAAATAAATAGATAGACATTTCTCTGAGGAAGAATGAAAGATGTCCAACAGACACATGAAAACATGCTCACCTTCACTCATCATTAGGGAAATCCAAATCAAGACAACAATAAAATACCACCTTACACCAGTGAGGATGGCCCACATCAAAAATAATAGGGAAAACCTCTGTTGTCGGGGATGCGGTATGAAAGGACCTCTCACCCACTGCTGGTGGACATGCCTCCAAGTCCAACCCCTATGGAAAAAAGTCTGGAGAGTGCTCAGTAAACTCAGAATCGAGCTGCCATATGACCCAGCAATTGCTCAAGTCAGAAGGATATTCATCCGAAAGTACATGTGTACCCCACTATTTATTGCACCATTCAGTACAATAGCCAAGATCTGGAACCAACCTCGATGCCCAACAACAGACGATTGGATCATGAAGATGTGGTATCTATACACAATGGAATACTACATAGCAGTTAGAAATGATACAATCATGGACTTTGCAGCAACATGGATGGATCTAGAAAATATTATGTTAAATGAGGTAATCCAGAAGATGAAAGATAAACACAGAATGATAGCACTATTCTGAAGTTCCTAGAATATACACCATATATAGACATGTAACACTCCATTAACAAATACAACAGTTTAAACAGGATAAAAACATCAAACACGGTAATTAACAACATTTACTGGTGAGTAGTGTCCAAAACAAGTGGAAGAGGATCAACACAAAGCCTTGACTACACATCATACCATAAAGAAACAAGCAACAGCAGAAACAGCAGCATAGAGAGAACAGGTATGTAAGCAACCTTTTACTACAAAGGCCCATAATAATGTCTTAGGGATCTTATACAAGACTACATACAGGTAGAGTATGATGGGAAGTCAGTGACTCCAGCGGAAGCGTTCCATAACAATAAGATTTAATGCCTTAATCTTACTATATTTCAAATAACCTCTCAGCTTTTTTGTCCATTGGAGTCCTTGGATACAAAGGGTAGACAACGTAAGATGACACCTCGGTGCCCAATCACACTAGATGCCATATCCAGTCTGCATTATAAAAATGTCTGGATAAAACACTTTAACATACCCTTTATCTCTAGATTATGCCCTCTATTAGGACCTGAAGCACGTGATCAGCAGGTGTCTGTGACCCACAAACTTATAGGACCTACTCATTGAACACGTTTATGCCAACTAACATCTCTTTCCTTCTCTCTTCTCACTACTTCTTTCTCCCTTTTCTTCTTCTACCTTTTCCTCCTCATTATCATCAATTCTATCCATGTCAAATAAAAATCACACTGTATTTTTGGGCATGAGCACACAGATATAGGACTCCTCCATGAGAGTCAAACCTAAAATGTAAACAACCCATGCCTATAGTGTATATAGCCCCTCCCATATACTGTCCTCTCCTCCCTTTTAGAAATCCGACTACACCTTCACTTCCCAATCCCAACCTGATTTCCCACCTTATTAAGGCTCTTTACCCTCAGTTCTTAACCCATTAGGTATCAAGACTGATCTCCTATCCCAATAAGCCATTACCCAAAACCCAAGGGACACCCACTTAGACCCACACCTCATCCTGGGCAAGAAACTACAACCAACACCCCTGCTGACACATGCTGTATGGCCCACCTTTTCACCTCTCTTTTGGACTGTTGTTTGATATTGAACTCAGATACAAAATTACCCCCAGCACAAGAACTCTACCCAAGACCACCCTGCTGCAAATCTCTTCTCAATGTCAAGAAGACCAGGGTGTGTGATGAAAATGCGCCCTGGATCCCACACCCCACAAGAAAATCTCAAAAGACATAGGTAAACCCTATGCTTCCTCCATAAGCTTAAGACCTATATAATACTATCTCATAACTTGCTTATCCCAAACGAAAGGTAGCTCCTGCATCACTTTGTTCCTTTAATAACTTTTCATAGATATAGATATTCTTATTTTTGTCTTGTTCCTGTCATCTTCTTTCTCCACCCCCAAATGCACCAGCAATATAATGTAGCACCATTTCTTCCTGCAAAGGCATACTAAAAAGAGGAGAAATTTTATGTATAAAATCAAGCTCTTATCTACTAGGGATAAGAACTCACACTTTTTTTATTACAATACCAGGGCATCTCCTACCTTAAACATGTGTCATGTGGACCCAACTTAGACTCTAGGTGATTATATAGCTACTGTACAACCTTGAACCCTGGATCCCAGACATAGAAACGACACAATTCTCCACAACAGCTCCAAGAACCAAACCCCTTCTGGGACATCCTTAATACTGTTCTGCCACAAACATGATCCAGTTCTGATATGATATCCCAACAATGAAATAATGGCAACAATAGGACCTAAGAGCAGGTTGTCTTACCTCACCATCTAATGATAAGACAAAATCAGAAGACTTGTCATCCTTTGATATGTGTAAAAGCCAAGATCATTATCTACAGATGACTGACTGTGACAACCATGACTGGGCAGAATGTATCCTGGGTCCAATAAAAAAAAAAACCCTAATCTAGAGTTCAAACTACGATCTGGACAACAACCAAGATCTCTAACTCCAGAGGTCTGACTGAGAGAACTGCAACTGAACGGGTCTTCTGGAAGCATAAAGAAAGACGCCATTCCAGGCTCCATCCTAGGTTCAGCACAACCAAGACCACCAACTACAGAATACTGATTAAAACGACAGTGAAGGAACTAAATTTCTAGAGCTGTAAAAAAAAAAAAAAAAAGACTTCTTCATAAACTCCATTCCTTGACCTCTGCAGAAACCAAGATCTCTAGATACAGAGGTCTGATTTTATCACTCATGATGGAGCAGATGTCTGTCATACACCACAAAAGGATCTAGAGGAGAGTAAATGAACATACATGGAGTCTGTAGTTAATCCCACGACAATATACTTCAAGGGCGAGAAACCCTGTATCACTTAGACCAAGGGAATTAATTTCCCCCAGTATTTATGGTGCCTGTGCAGAAGGAAAAAAAAGAAAACAGCACAAAAAAATTTGGGGGGGGTTTCATTATTGTCGTTGTTGTTTTCTTTCTTTTTTTGTGCTCTGTTTTTGTTTTTATTTCAGGAGCATGATTATTGTGTGGTACTTGTGTCTATCGCTGTAGTGCTCATTGAATTTCTTGTTTGATTTTTTTTTGTATTCCTTTTCCCTTTCCTTCCTTTTTCCCTTTCTTCTCTCAAAACTGATCTTCAGATCCTCTAGAAGGAGTCTGCCCACTTTTGGCCTATGTCATTTTTACCCCACTCTTTTTCTTTTTTTCTTTTTTTTTTTCCAAACAGAACCACATAACTTGAACCATCTTGCTAGGCCTTCAAATTGAGAGGGAAATAATAGAGGGTACCAAGTCCAAACAACTGTATGATCATTAAATAGTAATAAAAATAATCAGACTTAAACACCAAATCTAAAGCCAACAACAACAGAATCGATACCCAATCTACAACAAGTTAGATACAGAGGGGAATCACTTATACTAGCAGCACGGGGTGGGGGTAAGGGAGGAGGATATGGGATGCATGCTGGGAATGGGGGTGGTGAGAGGTCAACTTCGGTGGTGGGAATTCCCCTGATTAAATGTTAATATGTACCTAAAATATTACTGTGAAAGATATGTAATCTGCTTTGATCAAAAATAAATAATAAAAATATAAAAAGAATTGTCACAATTCCTTATTTAAAAAATACCTTAATCACGGGGTCCAGTAACACGTCTACATTACTATAAGCAATTTATCTTTCATCATTGATTCCTCAAAGTTTGAACTGTGAGAAAATCACCACACTATCACTTTTGCAGAGTTCAAACATTGAGTAATTAGTGATGAAAGATGAAAAAAATTATTTAAAAAGTAAAGAACCAACTTTCAAGGGTGTCTTTCTGCTAGTTCCAAGAATGCTAAGATCTGTGAGGTCTTGACTGGAGAATTGAATCAATTCAATTCTCATAAATTAATGTATGGCCAACTGGGGATATTGATATGAACTAGATCTTTTAAATTAAAAAGACACATCACAGAGAAGGAGGAATAACAAATGAAACAAAAAGTAGTAGAAAATAATAGAATACAGAAACCAGACAGAAAAATCAATATTATAAATACCAAGAAAACAATACCAAAAAAAATCAAGGAGACAGAAAGCTGCTTCTTTGAAAAAATAAACAAAATGAATACAAATTTAACTAGACTCATGAGTAAAATTTAGAGTATACTTAACTACATTGTGTCAGAGACCATAGGAAAGAAATTATAACACATCCTTTCAAATTCAAGACATTATGAGAGATTACTATGAACAACTTTATGCTGTTAAACTGTAGAACTTAGAAGACATGGACAGATTCTTATAATCAGTTAATCTCCCAAAACTGTTTGAGGAAGAAACAGAACCTGAACAGGACAATTATAAGTAGACACTAGAAAAATAAATAATTAAGCTCTTCAGGTAGTAACCATGTTCAAACTGGACAGATGCATAGGCTCAAGCCATAAAAAAAGTAATAGACATGGTGGCCAAACAGTTGGAAGCTCTCACTCTTCGGATGAGGGAGAAGGCCAAGGCCCTACCCTGATGAAGTCATACACCCAGAATCACTCCTTTGCCTATGGTCCTACCTTGTCACTCATCTACAATTCTCTATGGGGACATAAATCTGCACAAAATTTAGGTAAACCAGAAATAATTCCTGAGTGGAGATCCAGGAGCCTGAACATTAATGAGGGCGACCCAAAACCCAAATATAATAAATAGTAATAACAATTTTAGAATAAATAAATGAAAGTGTCAAAAACATCAAGTACCTATGAATCTACCTAACAATAGAGGTGGAAATGTTATGTTATACCATGAAAACTCTGAATCATTCAAATAAGACCTTAGTAAATGGAAAAATATTCCATGCCCTTAGATCGGAGAATATAGTTAAAAAATGATCTTCCTGTGTTTATTTCTCTCCCTCTGACTTATTTCACTCAGCATAATAGATTTCATATACATTCATGTATAGGAAAATTTCATGACTTCATCTCTTCTGAACTACATAATATTCCATTGTGTATATATACCGTAGTTTCTTTAACCATTCATCTATTGAGGGGCATCTAGGCTGTTTCCACAGTCTGGCTATTGTAAACAATGCTGCAATGAATATAGGTGAGAGAAAGGGATTTTTGTATTGTATTTTTGTGTTTCTAGGATATATCCCTAGAAGTGATATAGCCGGATCGTATGGGAGCTCAACTTCCAGCTTTTTGAGAAATTTCCATATCGCTTTCCACAAAGGTTGGACCAGACAGCATTCCCACCAGCAGTGAAAAAGAGTTCCTTTCTCTCCACATCCCCACCAGCACTGCTTGTTCTCACTCTTTCTGATGTGTTCCAATCTCTGTGGCGTGAGGTGGAACCTCATAGTTGTTTTGATTTGCATCTCCCTGATGATGAGTGATGTGAAGCATACTTTCATGTGCCTTTTAGCCATTTGTATTTCTTTTCTTTTTTTTTATGTTTTTTAATATGGTTCCCCAAGCCAGGAGCGATTTCTGAGTGCATAGCCAGAAGTAACCCCCGAGTATCACCAGGTGTGGTCCAATAACCAAAAAAAAAAAAATCTTCCTACCTGAATTACTATATATAAATCAACACAATTTCCATCTAAATTCAGATGAAATTTTTTAAAGTTATCAAAAATAAAGTTTGTATGGAATCATTCAAAAATATCCAAAAATCCAAAGCCATACTGAGAAAAAGGAAACAGAATTATTTCATTACCTAACTTGAAACTATGCTATAAAGCTGTAGTGATCAAAACAATGTGGTTCTGGAATAAGGATAAACTCAGACAAATGAGTCGCAATAGAATACCCCAAGGCAAATCTCCAATATGTATTATGTTCAGCTTATTTTTTTAAATTCCCCCCTGTTCAGCTTACTTTTAATAATGAATTGAGAGCATAAAATGTAGTTTTAAAAAATGCCGCTTCTGCAAATGGTGCTGGGAAAACTAAAAATTTCCTATAGAAAAATCAAATTTTGGTCCATATCTCATGCCTTACATAAAAGTCAATTCAAAGTGGATCAAAAATCTGGAAATAAGACCAAAATATATAAAGTTCATTGAAAAAATATAATCAGAATTCTCTAATAACTGGATCTAAAACAGTATCTTCAATGATATGTGCCATTGACAAAGGCAAGAGACTCAAAAATAAACACATGGAACTATAAAGTGCTTCTGTATGACAAAAGTCACACAGGCTAAAGGTAAAAGAAAGCTAACTCAACACATCAAAGAGATCATGTTCAAGATATACAAAGAGCTCAAAGAATTCAACAAAAAGAAATCTAATTCCCATTAAAAATGGAGAGGAACTGAATAGGCTCTTCTCTGAGAAAGATTGATGGATATCCAACAGACTCATGAAAAAAAATGTCATAATCACTTGTGCTTACTAAAATTCAAATCAAGGCAACAATGAAATATCATTTCACACTAATTAGAATAGAGCATATCTAAAAAAATGTAAAAAATCTGTGTCATTGGAGAGGTGGAAAAAGAAATTCTCATTTACTGCTGGTGGAATGCAGACTAATTCATATACATGATCTTATTTCTGAGTTTTGACTGTTCCATTGCTTTATGTGTTCATTGCATACCAGTGTCAGATTGTTTCATTTATTTGTATAGCTTTGTAATTAGTTTAAAATCAAGAAGTGGAATTAATTTAGCTTTGTTCTTTTTTCTCAAAATTTCTTTATTTATTCAGGGTCTTTTGTAAATACACAAAAATTTTAGGATTGTTTTTTGTAATGCAAAATGGAGCAAAGAAATCCTCTTCACCAAGTGGTGTTAGGGAACTGGTCAGATTCTTGCAATAAAGTGAGCTCAGACCTCCATCTAACACTATACACAAATGTTAATTTCAGATTGATTAAGGACCTGGATATCATACCTAAGGTATGATACATACAGAAGGTATATTGAACAACACGTAAGTAAAACACTCCATGACATCGAGACTAAAGGCATCTTCAAGGTGGAAACAGCACTCTCCATACAAGTGGAAACAGAGATAAACAGACTATATGAAGTTTATAAACTTCTGCACCACAAAGAAAATACTGCCTAGGATGCAAAAGCACCTACAGAATGGAAGAAACTATACACCCAATACCCGTCAGACAATGGACTAATATCTGAGATATACAAATGACAGAACTTAACAAGAAAAAAAAAAACATTTAACCCCATAAAAAATGGGGAGAAGAAATGAACAAATTCTCAAAGAAGAACTACAAATGGCCAAAAGACACATGAGAAAATGGTCCACATCACTAATTATCAGAAAGATGCAAATCAAAACAACAATGAGATACCATCTCACACCACAGAGACTGGCACACATCAAAGAACAAGAACAATCAGTGCTGGTGGGAACTCTCATTCCTGCTGGTGGGAATGCTGTCTAGTCCAGCCCTTATGGAAAACAATGTGGAGATTCTTCAAAATAACTGGACATTGAGCTCCCATATGATCCATCTAGGTATACCCCCAAGAAACACAAGAATGCAATACAAAAATCCCTGCTTCACACCTATATTCATTGCAGCGCTATTTACAATAGCCAGACTCTGGAAACAACCAAGATGCCCTTCAACAGATGAATGCTAAAGAAATAGTGGTACATACACACAATAGAATATTATGCAGTCATCAGGAGAGATGAAGTCATGATATATTCCTATACATGCATGGACATGGAAACCAGAATGCTGAGTGAAATAAGTCAGGGAGAGAGAGACACACACAGAATAGTCTCACTTATCTATGGATTTTAATAAAAATTAAAGACATTATTGTGATAATGCCCAGAGATGAGAGCCAAAAGAACCAGCTCATGATATGAAACTCACCTTAAAGAGGGGTGAGTGCAGTTAGAGAAATGATACACTGTCAACTACCGTGACACTGTTAAAAAGTGAGGTAAGTAGAATGCCTGTCTCTAATACAGGCAGGGGGGTGGGCAGGAAGGAGATTAGGGGCATTGATGGTGGGAATGTTGCAATGTTGAAGGGGAGTGTTCTTTGTATGACTGAAACCCAACTACAATCATGTTTTTAATCATGGCATTTAAATAAAAATATTAAAGGACATTATAAGGACATTATAAAGACATTATGGGACTCTAATGATTCTTATGTTGTTTCTGTTGAGCTTATCAAAGACTTTTATTTTCATCTGTTCACATTCTTTGAGTGATTTTTCTATTGTCTGATCTATTGCCTGGTTTAAGGCTTTTTTCCGATCCCTTCTGTTGTATGGAGTTGGTACTGATATAAAATATATATTTTTTAATTTAAAATATTAGTGATACAAGATAGTGTACTGGAAATAATTTTGAATCATAATATACTAAGAATATAAAGTACTAATATTTACTTGATTTATAAAGACCTATAATAAATGTATACTTTATTATCATACCCACGTTAAATGTTATATTATTGAAAACTTAGTCCTAAACAGCAACTAAATTATCCATTCTACCAGCTTTCTATGTCATACTGGAAAATATCTTGGCTTCACTGACTTCAAGTGGAAAATTAGAGTATTAGATCACCTGATCTAAGCTGCCATCTGTAATGACTACAAGTTCATTAAAATAAAAAATACAATTAAGAGTTTAGATAGGGTCATGGGGGAAGATGGGAATTAAATCAGAAGGGACATGGAGAAGATGGGGAAATCAGCCCAACCCTCTCTGACAACCACGACTACAGAGAACAAGTACCTAGAGTTTTCTCCTGTCTTTTCCCTTTCACCTCTACTATTAATACCATATTTAAAAAGAATTTCCCCTTTGTGAGCATCTCTCTTGTTGTGGCAGACAGCCAGTTTCATGGCCAAAAAGACCCATCTTGGAAGGCAATAAAGCCCTTCTAGAAAAATCCCTTCAGAAGACTCACAAATCAACTGGTGCCAAGAACTGTCTTCCTGGGGCTTTGGGGACAATATAAGAAGGCAAGACCTAGAGACAACAGTAGATTCTTTGTTATATCACTTGTCATTTGATCCTCCTAATAGGTCCTGTATGGCACAAGGTTTATGGTTCTGGATCTCCTGTTCTTTAACTCTTCCTTTAATTCCACTTCTCTATCCTACACTATGTAGCTTCCTGTGGTACTTTCTCTTTACCTAACAAAATGTAGCCTAGCTCTTCACTTCAAAATAAGATACATGCAGTGTGCATAGGAAATTGTACATAATTTTTGTTTTTACTTTAGTCTGAGGGACAGTGAACTGGCCCCCTGTTGAAAAAGTTTGAGGACTCCCTGGATAATTCTTTGCAAGAGTTAAGAGTTAAGCATTAAATATGGTTACTAATACTGTTATTAAGTTCTGGGGGATTAACTACAGAAAAAAATGTTTGTCTCTTACCCACTTAATATCAAATATTCTTTTATTTTAATTTTTCCCTTGTTAAATTTCTCATATAATAACAATAAGCTATCATTATAACTTATTGTGATGCAGATTTTTCAAGTGGCAAGAGATAAATTGATCTATCCAAGATTATATGACAATTTTATTGGCATTTCAATATATTTAAGGTAGCTGTGAATTGTCATTTTCAGAGACAGTAGATGTCTGGAGACACTTGCTTGAATAATAAAGATATCAGAAACACTCTAGTATACAAACACAGTTGGTTTTGGTCAATCTGTCTCTTTTAACCTTAATTATACATTCAGCAACATTCTTTGCTTTCTCAAACTAATTTTGAACTCACAAAACTTGCAAATCACTATACTCTTGATACAGCAGACACATCAATTGGGATAAACTTTTTAATAGCTAGATCCCTGTTGCCAAAATTTCTGACCTGTATTTTTATCAGTCACATTTTCTTCACAAACCCTCCTCAGATACAGTGAATATCACCAAATACTTAATAAAAAAATACCTGATTATATTTAAGTTGTTTGTTCTCTAGTTTGCAAAAAAATTTAATGTAAAGTTTAGGGAAATTTTGATCTAGATAACATACTATATTTTTAGCATGATTATTTATATTACTGGAATATATGAGTGTTAAATTTTAGTGTAGATAATTGAGAGATTTTGATTTTTTATACCACATTGACATTATACTGGTGCTTTTAGGTTGTAATGAAAGATGGGTTTTATTTTGAAAACAGTTTACTAAATGGCACTCATTTTGCAAAAAATATCTGACTAGTTATATTGGAAGCTTTCTAGATATAAACAAAGACTCAAAATTCTACAACTAATTTCTAGTATTATAATGATGCAAGATACTTAGTCTTATGTCCACAAAATACAGATTAACCATTTATTAATATATTCTGCACATTGATTTAGATAAACAATGGGTAGAGATGTTTGTCATTACGTAGTAAAATGTCTCCTTTAGGTTCATAGGTACTATGATCATCTCCATCATATGTGATGGTGGCAGGATACAAAAAAGTAGCCTCATGATCTTACAGTCCATCAGAATGGGACATAATTAATAATACAAGACAAATATAAATATAATAATGTGTAAATACTATTCTTAAATTAAGCTTAAGAAATTGCATGTAGGAACTAATATTATTAAGAACTCCTGGTCCTACATATTTGCTCTGCCTTAGTTTTATTAAAATAAAATAAATAATTGCTCAAATTTTATAACATTAGTCTCCCTTTCTTTAGGTTATTTAAATTTGTTTAAATATTTTAAGTCAAATTTGTACAATAATTTTAACTTGTATATTTTATGTACACAATTATTGCACCTCACTACCAATTAAATGCCTAAGACCCTTCACCCTCTGCCTTCCCTTTTCTTCTTCTAGTTCCTTTATTCATTTCTCAGCTCCTTGTCTTGTCGGTATTTTCATTTCTGTAATCCAGGGCCAAGAGTCTGTATGCATTTAATACTACCTATTCTTAAAGAAGTTTTAGATATATTGTCTTTTTGTGTTTATTTGGGTTTGGTTTCTGGGACATACCTGAACATATTCAGGCTTACTCCTGACTCTGCTCAGGGATCACTCCAGTGGAGTGTGGAGGACTACATAGGATGCAGGAGATAAAACTCAGGGTCAGTTGTGTGCAAGACAAGCTCCTTACCCTTTGTACTATCTCTTCTGACCCTTTTCTTGGCTTTAAAATGTTTTCATGGTAACAGACCTATTTACACATAAATGAAGAGTCTAACAATACAAATGTACTCGCAAAATGTATTATTCTGCTGCTATTTTTACTTCTTGAGATTTATTCCATATAGAGATATTTGCGTTTGTGTAAAACATGACTTAAAATTAGCAATTTTAGGGGTCGGAGAGATAGCATGGAGATAGGGCGTTTGCCATGCACGCAGAAGGACAGTGGTTTGAATCCCGGCATCCCATATGGTCCCCCGTGCCTGCCAGGAACGATTTCTGAGCATAGAGCCAGGAGAAACCCCTGAACACTGCCAGGTGTAACCCCCCCCCCAAAAAAATTGTTGGTTTGTTTGTTTGGTTGAGGGTACAGGGTCACAACCAAAGGTGTTCAGGGATTATCCCAAGGATCACTCCTGAAGGTCTCTGAAGACAAAATGGAGTGTCTGGGATTAAATTCAGGTTGGCATTGTGCAAGGTAAGCACCCTCCTGGATGTACCAACAATCTAGCTCGATTTTAAAATAATTTTCAAATGGGTTGTCGCCCCAAAGCAAAATTTTTTCAAATGTATTATTATTTATTTGGCAAACTGTAGTCTTGTATTGGATTTCCAGAGGTCAATTTCTGTAAAATATCATTTTAAATTTTACTGCCTTAAAGTTGTTGCTCTAATTGCTCTCTCCAGAGACCATAAATGTGATTTTGTTCTATTAAGTTACCTTTTACAATTACATATGTGCTCGTACAATATTTATTTCTGCCTGATATTATCCGACATAATGTCTTCTAGATCTGTCCTAATTGTTTCAAAAGCAAAGATTTACAGCACTGTTATTCTATTATAATGTTCTATTACACATATGGATATGTGCCCACAGATAGATTTGTATGTTAATATATCTACAAGCATTATCTATATTTATTATTAATTTGTCAAGTGGACACAGATTAAATAATATTATGGCTATTGGCAATAACACTATATTAGCATATAGGTACAGACATCTTTTTTGAACTGTGAATTCTTTTTATTTAGACATATATCTAGAATCAATCAATCATATGACAATTCTGGTTAAGTTTTAGAGGAACCTTCATTCACATTTCTATATATAGTACTGTACCAATTTATACTCCATTTTGTATAAGAGTTTCTTTTTCTTCCATCTCCTTAACAAAATCTTTCTTCATTTTTTTATGTTGTTAACAATTCCAAACAATATGATTTGATACCTGATTATGGCTCTAATTTCATTTCTGAGGAAATATGTGATATTCAACACACCTTATGTGTTCATAGGTAATTTGTAACTTTTCTTTGGAAAATATATATTTGGGACTGACAAGTGTGCTATGTATATTAAAGGAATATTATTCAGAAAAAAAAATCACTCAATTTGCTGTGACATGATTACAACCCTATAATATCAGCTTCAGCTAAGTAACACAGAAGAAAAAGGATAGATATCTAATTGGCTCTCTATGATATAGGATTTTAAGTTTCCTAGTGAGGGCCCTGATGAATCAACAATGGGGAATTGGTTGGCAAAACAGTTTGCTGAGGCTTGCAGGAAGTGTAGACTCTGGTGGTATGTGTGGTGTTCCAATGATGTGTGTATAAAACCAGCATTAGGAGCCTAAGCAATAGCACATAGGTAGGGTGTTTGCTTACACTTGGCCAACCCTGATTTGATCCTCGACATCCCATATGGTCCCCCAACCCTGTCAAAAGTAATTTCTGAGCACAGTCAGGAATAATGCTTGAGCACCATTGAATGTGGCCAAAAAAAAAAAAAAACAGAAAAAGCATTAACAATGGTGCAAATCACAACATTTAAATAAATTTATCATATATATATATATACAAATGCTATGCAAAAATTTTATTTCTGTAATTGACTTTTTAGCACTTAAGGTGCATAATATTCTTATATAATTCAAATATTGTCTCATATCATTTATGTGGTTTGGAAATATTTCTTTCATCCTGTTTCCTTTTCATGATATATCATTTATTTGCAATGCAAAGCTTTTAATCATAAAATAATGATATATTTTTCATTTTTCACTTTTTTGTATGTTGTAAAAAGTTATTACCCTTTCTTGTGCATATGTTTTTCCTATTTTTAGGAGTTTTATAGTTACAACGAGTTACATTTAAGGCTAATTCATTTTAAATACAAGATCACATTTATATATTATATAAAATCCTAATCTGGTTTAGGTATTTTTGTACAATGAAAAAATTTTTATGTTTTCATTTTAATTTTCCAGTGCCATTTGTTGAAGAGATAGTATTTTCTTCATAGAGTATTTTAGAATGTCTCTCAAATATTAGTTGCTAACATATGCAAGATCTTAATTTTTTGAGTTTTGACTTTGCTCCATGTGAGCAATAATTGGCACAAATTGTTTTATTTATTTGTATAGTTTTGTAATAAGCTTGAAATCAGAAAGTGGAATTAATCTAGCTTTGTTCTTTCTCTAAATCTATTTATTCAAGGTCTTTTGTAGATACACAAAAATTTTAGAATCACTTCTTCTATGTTTTAAGAAAAATATTATCATACTCCTGATAGGATTGCACTAAATCTAATGAGTGCTTTAAATAATATGAACATTTTAATTGAATTTTTTAATATTGAAAATATCTTGGATTATATGGGCTATTCAGTCCAGGAATCCAACCTCTCTCTCTTTGTTTTGCCTGAGTTTCTCAGTTTATCTAGTCAATGACTTTGAATATTATTCAGAAGTCTTTCACCTCTTTGTTTAAATCTATTTGTAAATATGTGCTTGTGCTTAATATTAATCAAATGGGGTTGCTATTTTTATATGTATTCATATCACTGTATTTAAATAAGTATATAAATAAGTATATATAGATTTTGTATACAACTACTTACTATATATATATAACTACTTATATATTATGTCGAAATACATTCCCTTTAGACCAAATTTATGAGGATTTCATGAATGGGTACTGAATATTGTCAAATGCTTTTGTCATTAAGAAAATATTATGATTTTTATAATTATCTACCAATGTGATGTATCCATTTATGATGATGTTTGTATTTTGAGTACTACTTGCATCCTGAAGAGAACCCTACTTAATATTAGCATAGGACGCATTTATTGTGATGGCCAATTCAGTTTGCAAGCATTTTGTTGAGAATTTTTACTTCTATATTGGTTTTAGTGTTGGGGGGGCGGTTATCTGGCTGTTATGGTGGCCTTGAGTTTTAATGAGCTTCTTTCTCTTCAGGTTTTGGAGGTTGTTGAAAAAGACTAATAGTTATTCTATTATATAATATAATATATAATATATATATATATAACATATATATAATATAATATATAATAGTTAAATGTTTTGTGGAATTTATTGAAAAGTCATCTGTTTTCATTTTGTTGTTGTTGAGGCTTCAGTCCAGTATCCTTACTTGTTATTGGTTTTTTTCAGATCTTTTTTGTTTACGGGCAACCTGCAATGCTCAGGGATTACTCCTGGCTCTGTGCCCAGGGATCTTTCCTGTTGGTGCTAGACTAACATATGGGATGCTGGATATCAAACCAGGTCAGCCACATGCAAGGCAAATGCCCTATCTGTGATGCTATCTCTCTGGCCCCCTTTTCAGTTCTTTTATTCCTTTCCTATTGTAGGTTCTTTATTAATAGAAATTTAGTTTTATCTTTTAGATTGTCAAAATAATTGAAAGTGAGCATAGGCCAGGAAAAGCTCTCCTGATCTGACACTCTACCACAGCTATACCATAGATATGATAATGTCTGCCTATCACCCCAATGTGGTTTTTCTTTGTTTCTCTGTGCTCCAGATTTATCCCCATGTTCTTTGATTTTCACAGTGATGTTTTGGTTTATACATAACTCTAATGTGTTCTCCTAAGTGATCTATGATGTTGTGTTGATATTATCACCGCAGAGCTAAAACAGTTATGAACCCTTAGTCACAGTACTATGTTGTTTCTTAAGAGGGAAAATATTCCAAAGTTGAGACAATAACTGCAATAAGAGTACATTTATTAGTATTCTTTGGAGAAATTAATGTAACATAGTCTCCAAAATAATTATTATTCTATTAGAGCATATATATGTGTTCCAAGAAAATACTATCAAGAATATAAGTTATAATTTTTCATACAACTTAAAATGACATTTAAATATACAATAGGTAAAGAAAGAAATTTTAGGGGCTAGAGCATTAGTACAGCACACTGCGCTCTTGTCTTGCACACAGCAGACCTGAGTTTGATACCTGGTATCACGGATAGTACCCCAATTCCTACTAAGAATTATTTCTGAGCTCAGAGCTGAGAATGCTCTAAGAAAAATAATTAATTAAACTTAGCAATGAAAATAATAGATACATAAAGTAACACTCATGATCAAGTCATCCCAGACTTGTATGATTGGTTTGGCATTCAAGTTAATGTAATTCATTTAATCAATTAATGTAACTCATTCCATCCTTTCTGATAAGTGGTAAAATTTTATTGTCATTTCAAAAAAAAAGAGAATATGCTCTGAGCACCACCGTGCAGGTACACATACACACACATACGCACACCAACAAAATTAAAAAACAGGGGGCCAGAGAGGTGGCGCTAGAGTAAGGCGCCTGCCTTGCAAGCACTAGCCTAGGACGGATCGCGGTTCAATCCCCCGGCATCCCATATGATCCCCCCAAGCCAAGGACGATTTCTGAGCTCATAGCCAGAGGCAAACTCTGAGAGTCAAACTGGTGTGACCCCCCCCAAATAAATAAATAAATAAATATTAAAAAACAATAAAAAAAACTCAAAATATGTTTAGATTACCAATGGGAGTGGAGAGATATTAAGGTATTTCAAAATTATTCTTGAGTAAAGTCAATTTGCTATTCTCAAAGGGCAGTTATATATTAAAATATCATCACGAAATTTTATTTTAATTGGGTGAGGGTTGAGTGCACCTAGCTATTCTCAAGGTTTAGTCTTGCTCTGCTTCAGATATTACTCCTGGCAGTGCTCAAAGAACACTTTGAGGGGCCGGAGAGATCGTGCAGCTATAGGATATTTGCCTTGCACTCAGCAAACCCAGGACGGACCTCGGTTCGATCTCCAGCTTCCCATATAGTCCCCCCCAAGCCAGGAGCGATTTCTGAGCGCATAGCCAGGAGTAACCGAGTGTGTCCCAAAAACAAAAACAAAAACAAAAAAGAACACTTTGAGGTTCTAGGGATCAAGAAGGGTTGACTGCATGCAAGGCAAGTTCTCTGTATGTGTGTGTGTGGGGAGGGGGGTGTTTTGGGTCACACCCGGCAGCGCTCAGGGGTTCCTCCTGGCTCTATGCTCAGAAATCACCCCTGGCAGACACGGGGGACCATACGGGATGCTGGGATTCGAACCACCGTCCTTCTGCATGAAAGGCAATCGCCCTACCTCCATGCTATCTCTCCAGCCCCTCAAGGCAAGTTCTTAAATCGCTGTGTGTTTCTCCAATGCAGAGCAATTTTGTTTTAATCAGTGCTCTCTAACTTATTTATACAATATTAATTGTTGGTTTTATTCACTTTATATTAAATTCGTATATAAAAATTATTTATGGTTGAGTTTTAATTTTAGACATACAATGTTTCAGCACTAATCTTATCACCTGTGTTAATTTTCCTCCAACAATATCCCTAGGTTCCCTCAACAACCCCTATGCACGCACGCACACACTCACACACACACACACACACACACACACACACACAACTAGTAATCTTGACATGCAATTTTTTTAAGTCTGTTATTAAAGTTTGGGTCTTATGATTGCAGTGTTGTTAACTCTATGGTTTGAATATTTATTCCTATTATTTCTTAATACCACCAATGTACCTAAACTGCCTTGATCCCTGCTCCCCATTGCTTCTCATTTGTCTCTTACCCGCCCCATCCTCCACTATTACATCTCTTCTTCTACCAATACTTTGGACCAAGGGTGACCTAGGCATCCTCCTCTAAATCATTGCATTCCCTTATGCAGTTATTCTAACTTCCACATATAAGTGAAATCATCCTGTGTTTTTCATTCTTCTTCTGGCTTACTTCATTTAACATATCTTCAGTTCCAGCCATGTTGCAACAAATCACGTGATTTCATAATTTCTTACAAATATGTAGTATTCCATTATGCATGTACAACACATTATTCAGCATCCACAGGGTTTATGTCCATAAGGGACATAAGTGCTGGCTAATCCCTGACCTCTGGGGGTGGCATATTATAGCC
Organism: Suncus etruscus; assembly: GCF_024139225.1. Taxonomy (NCBI): domain Eukaryota; kingdom Metazoa; phylum Chordata; class Mammalia; order Eulipotyphla; family Soricidae; genus Suncus; species Suncus etruscus. The sequence goes on from NC_064856.1 coordinate 103,386,898, forward strand.
CAAGACATAATGACAAGTTCCCAGGTTTTCAGGAATGTGATTTTATGGGATTTCAAGACAGGGAAGGGGGGTTGTTGTTGTTTTAAGCTGTGTAATAAATTAATTAATATTGTGAATTTTGTAGCTTTAGGAAATAATTGTGAACCAAGCATTACTTTTTGACAATTTGAGATGAAAAGCTGGGATACCTTCCAAGATCAATGAAGCATTTTTCTTTAACAAGTATTAATGAGGTAGAGAAGATCAAAAAGAAACATTGTAATGCTATTGTTCTTCTTGGGTAAATAAAGTATTCTCTTATTTTTTTCATAAATTTAGGAGCAACAAGACAATGGTAAAGGGAAGAAATGTTACAGAAATCACCCAGTTCATCCTCTTGGGCTTTTCAGATTTGCCTAGAATCTTAATGGTGCTCTTCATTGTGTTCCTGTTAATGTACATTACCACTCTGACCTGGAACCTGAGCCTTATTATATTAATAAGGATGGACTCCCACCTCCACACACCCATGTACTTCTTCCTCAGCAACCTGTCCTTCATAGATATCTGCTATGTGACCACTACAGTCCCCAAGATGCTCTCAGGATTCTTCCAGGAGCAGTCAACTGTCACTGTCATGGGTTGTACTGTACAATACTTTGTTTTTTCATTGATGGGCCTGAGTGAGTCTTGTGTCATGACAGCCATGGCTTATGATCGCTATGCTGCCATTTGTAATCCACTCCTCTATCCGTCAATCATGTCGCCCGCCTTTTGTGTTCAAATGGTGTTGGGATCCTATATGGCTGCACTCTCGGGTTCTATAGCCCAATTATGTGCCATTCTTCGACTCTACTTCTGTGGGCCTAATATCATCAATCACTACTTCTGTGACTTGCCCCAACTGATAAATTTATCCTGTAATGACACTTTCCTTTCACGACTCATATTGGCTATAGTCACCATGATCTTTGGAGTAACCAATGCCGTGCTTATCATGATATCCTATGTCTATATTGTCCTCTCCATCTTAAAGATCACTTCAGCTAAAGGCAGAGTCAAGGCTTTCAACACATGTGCTTCTCACCTGACAGCTGTCTCCTTCTTTTATGTCTCAGGCATAGTTGTTTATTTGAGTTCTGGCACTGGAAGCTCTTCAACTGTTGACAGATTTGGATCAGTGTTCTATAATGTGTTGATCCCCATGTTGAACCCTTTAATTTACAGTCTGAGGAACAGAGAAATTAAAGATGCCTTGAAGAAACTTCTGAAGAAGAGAGGGTATTTCTGAGGTCACAAATTCTTTCTTTAACAATTCCTTAGCCCACAACTCTGTTTATACAAATGACCACAACATTGATAACAAGGATAAAGAAAGCACTATTTAACATATTATATGCCAAAATGGACCAATATCTGAAACAATGCTGCACAAACATGGTATCTCTCATCCTATGAATTTTTTATCTTATTTTTTTTAATTTTACTTATTCATTTGGGTTTTTGTGCCACACCCTGGTGATGATCAGGGGTTAGTCCTAGCTATGAACTCAGAAATTGCTCCTGGCTTAGGGAATCATATGGGACCCTGGTGGATCAAACCATTGTCAGTCCTAGGTCAGCCACATGTAAAGCAAACACCCCACAGATGTGCCACCACTCTAGCTCCAGAATTCTTTAAATTAAAACTGCATGATAAATAGCCTTCTGACATATTAATGTCTAAGTAGCCTTCGTAAAACATTTAAGTTTAACTCATTTAAGAAATGAGTTACTTCTTTATGTGTTAGTGAATTAGCCTGTTCAGCACCAGATTTCTATAAACATACTGGACAGAGATCTCCAGAATAAAGACTTGTCTCTAAAATTCACAAATACAGTAAACTCATAGTTGTGCCCCATGTATACTACATCTCTTTATTCTTCCTTCCTTTATTTTTTCTCTCTTTCTTTATTTTTTCCTTCTTTTCTTTATTCTTCCTTTATTTCATTTTTTTATGCCCTGCAATGTAAAGAGCCTACTCTTGACTCTGCACTTAGGGATCACTCCTAGTGGGTTAAAGGAACCATATGTGGTGTCTGGATAGAACCTGTGGAGACCACATGTGAGGAAATGCATTAGCTTCTAAGCTTTTGTTCTTACCCATGTACTATGTTTCTTACTAGAGTAAGAATAAACTATTAGAAGGAAATATTTTAAATATAAAAATACTATATAGTTGATTTAATTTCTCCTGGGAAAACATCTCGGATACATAATCTTTGTCTAATGCTTCATGTTTTTGGTTACATTCTAGTAACCACCAGTTGGAGATGGAGGTAGCAAATTAAATAATAGACACTTGGGGTCCCATAAGTGTGTTTTTTTACTTAAATGTGATGATTGAATTCCTTGTATTTAATGTCTTGTGATAATTTCTCATAAAATTTATATTTAAACTCCATGTAAAAGACATTTTCTGATAACATGGATTCAAACTCCATTGAACAGGAACATGCCTTTGGTGTAGTGAGTACAATCACACTATTAAATAGTTTCTGATATTTCAAATATTGTTGTTATGACAGCGTTTGCCAAGATCAAACGTGTCCCCCTTTATGGAGCCTAGAATCACTGCTTTAGAGGAATATGAATAAAGGATGTATAATAAACCCATCAAAGGTAATATCTTTGAGGTATTGTTTCTTCAAAATATATACAAATGTGTGAGAATTCACTCTGGACCAGGATTAGTTTTTAAAATGAGGTAATATGACATTGTGTGATACACTCTCAGTAGCAGTATTGTAAATCAGTGTTTAAAAGAGAAAGAAAGACATCAAAATGTATAGTGTTACAGAAATGGGACTTTATTGCTGGAAAGTGGATATTAGTGAAGATATTAGTGCTGAAATATTAGTATGCCTGGAATTCAACCACAAATAACTTTGTGATTTTGTGATTCATGATGATTTAATTTTTTATTTATTTTATCATTTAAGAAAAAATTTGGGTTTTGGGTCACACCTGGTGGCACTCAGGAACTACTCCTGGCTCTGCACTCAGATATCACTCCTGGTAGGTTCTGAGAATCATCTGGGTGCTGGGTCAGCAGAAGCCCTACCCACTGTGCTATCATTTTTTAGTTAAAAAACAAAAGTAAGCTTAAAATTGATCATACCTGGGGCCGGAGAGATAGCATGGAGGCAAGGCGTTTGCCTTTCATGCAGGAGGTCATCGGTTCGAATCCCGGCACCCCATATGGTCCCCCGTGCCTGCCAGGAGCAATTTCTGAGCCTGGAGCCAGGAATAACCCCTGAGTACTGCCAGGTGTGACCCAAAAACCACAAAAAAAAATTGATCATACCTACATTAAAAAGGTATTAGTCAAAAATTCAGACTCAGCCCTTACAAATTTCCCAGTTTAAGAGAGTGAAAATTTCTCTTATGGGACGAAGCCTCTCTTCATGGTGGATTTCAGATGGAGCTGATTCAATTATTCACATTAAAGTTACCTTTCTAAATGTTCTAGAACAGAAAGATAATAAACTTAACTTCTAAACACTTCTTACAAACCTATGTACTAGATCAATGAACCCTTATTTCTGTAAAACAAACACACTCCCACCAGTTAAAAAAAGAAGTATTTCCAAAACACGATTTTGTTCTATTAAACAAAATGTGAAAGCACCTTAAATTTTAAGGCTTCTAAGAACGATGTTTCTGTTTTAAATCAAAAAATTTTTATCTCCATACCTACTACCAAAATCAGTGACCTTCCAACCATGTGCATATAACATCTTTAAAGAATTGTCACAATTTTTATTTAAACAAACATCTTAATCATAGGGTCCATGAACGCATCTGTATTATTATAAGCAATTCTCAAAAAAAAAAAAAACTCTATTAGATAGTCTATTTTATCTTTGTTTTACAAGTAGAGAAAAGAAAATTCCAAAAAGCTCATCTCAATATTACTTAACATACCTCAAAAGGAATGTGCTTATCAGAAGTCTACCTGATTCATAAATCACCTTATCCTGAACCCAGGAAGATAGACTGGGAAGATCTGGAAAGTATGCTTCTCATGTGGCAACCCCACAGTAAATCTCTTGTATGATGTCATTCCACAATCATCACTATTAACAATACCCAGAGCACTGAATCAAGAGTAGATCCCAATTACTTCTAGGAGTTGATACATGTCCTGCTAAACACACACACATGTCATGATCTCTTTGTTTGGAAACTTCTGGGAATTCTCTGGGTTCCCAGGAAAGTGGGTGCAGGGTTGAGCAAATAACAGAGCCACCCTCAGTTGTGGGGGTGAATCTGAATTGTACTTTTTTGTTGAAGGCTCTAGGGATGTATTTAAACATGGATTTTACATGTGAGAAACCACCTACGTCTGCTTTCATGCAAGGTTAAAAAATTGTACTTTCTTGTTAGCACAAAGCTTATCAGTACATACTCTTTGATCTATAAGTTTTTTTTACAACAGACAATTCACAGACCTTCTGAATGATAGGCTCCAATTAAAAGACAGAGGGGAATTGAGCCAGTGGTTTCTCTGGGCTCAGAAGGGCAAATTTTAACATCTCAAGATTTTTTACTGTCAGACCAGATCTTTGGTGTCAATTTTGATATAAATTAAAAGATTAGCAAGTTTTCCTCTAAAGGGTTCCTTTCGTCTCAGTGAGCAGACTGCTTAAAAATACAGAACAGCCTTTAAAAGACTAACTAAAAGATTACAGAGTTATTTTTATGTTACTCTTGATGCTGATTTTCCCGGGTTCAGTGACATTTAATCAAGGCCATATTTACATGTACTAATTTTGTCATCTGGAGATAAATGTCCAAATACATACATACTTAGCACAGCAACAGGGAGATTCCCATTAGGCAAAATAAATATTTGCAACTATTACTAAGCTTGAGAAATACCACCCTCACTTTTCAAGGAAGCAACCTCTTTTTCTTTTTTTTTAATATTTTATTTTTAATTATGAGAACAAAGATGCAAAGAAAAAGGACAAGGTAAAGTTACAGTGGAAGGACAATCACCCATAACGTAATTCTCAGAAGTCCCCTTAATGATATCTTAACTTTGAAATTTCAGCCAAAGAACATTAAGATAAATAAGACAGAATCCATGTACAATTACTTTGTCCCTTAAGTCCCCAGATTGTAACACATTATAATATTTCTTAACAGCACACAAGGCAATCTAAAGCCATAAAACTTACGTAACTCCTTAAACATTACAGGCATAGTATTTTTTTACATTTCCATGTACATGCATATTAGCTTAAGTTAACCTCAAATTTTAAGTGGGTTCTTTTTAAAGATTAGAGTCAAAGGAGCACAGTAAAAATGGTGTTAGAGTGGCAATTGTTGTTTTCATAGGCCCACCAAAATATGAGGGACATGGAAAGGAATAACCTTGGCCTAAATACAAAGAGACCTGACCCCTGAAGTTTCCTGGCACAAGACCAACTCTAGGCTCCAGGCAAGCTAGATCATCCAATCCAAGACATTGTCTGTAGTGCCAACACACTTTTATTTTTCACACAGTCTCTGTTGTTGGTATCATGTTTCTGTATTAAAGATCCTGAAATCTGCATATCCTACATTGAAGTCAGGATGTGGAGCATCCTCTCGTTTCACCTCACAATCAAAGGGCAATGCAGGGAGCCCTGTCCTGTAAGCAGGTCATTGTTGTTAAGTCTTCTCGGTGTTAAGGGAAGTCTCTTTTGAGCAGATCTATGTCTGAGCAGTGTAGGGTCTTCCGTGGTAGAGGATTGCTTCCAGGTGATGTTATAGGCAAACCTGGATGTTTCGTGGATGGCTTCCCTGGTTCAGGAGTGAATGGAAAATGCCCTTTCTTCTAAGGTCTGTGCCAGGTCATTATGTCAATGTTCAGTGTGTAGGGTCCCTTTGCACTACAAGATTTGTGTGTTCCAATCTCTATTAGATAGGATCTTATTTGTATGTATAGTATTTTCCCATTTTAATGTGCCTATGCTAAAAAGGAGCAATGCATCCAAAAACTACAGAGGCAGGGCTGGGCTCAGAACACTCCACATGCCAGAACTTCTGGGTGTCTTCAACTGGTATGTTGGGGGCTCTGGGCAGGACAGCTAGCCATAGGCCCCCTGGGCTGACCACTTAGTCCAGGGGACCGAGATCCTCCCATACCAGGCGGGTCTTCAGGGCCATGCCTGGTTAATCGGGCCCTGGGGGGAAGGGGGTGAGAAATTCCTCCCTATGCATCCAAAAACTACAGAGGCAGGGCTGGGCTCAGAACACTCCACATGCCAGAACTTCTGGGTATCTTCGACTGGTATGTTGGGGGCTCTGGGCAGGACAGCTAGCAACCTCTTTTTCAGGTCTTTCCTCAGCCATCTGCTCTGGTAGAGCCCAGTGGGCCTTCTGATTTTAACTTTTTTTAAACTCTGGCAGTAATACACACACACACACACACACACACACACACACACACACACACACACACACCCTACCAAAAATACACTAAATTGAGCCATATTTTCTCTCTGGTCCCTGGCTTTCTCTTCTGATTCTGGAAAGACTATATTACTTACTATGAAAGTACAAGGTAACTGGGCACAAGCTAGTTTATAGTCTTACTAACAAGATTAGGATTAATATGAGGAACTCTCAGGAACTCTGCAAAAGTGAGATGATTCTCACTTGATTCAAACTTGGAGAAATCAGTGATGAAAGATGAACAGAAAACACTTAAAAAGTGAAGAAGCAAATTTCAAGAGCGTTTCTCTGCTAGTTCCAAGAAGAATGTTGAGATATGTGAGGTCTTGAATGAAGAATTGAATCAATTCATTCTCATGAATGAATGAATGGCCAAGAAGGGACACTGATGTGAATTAGCTCTTTTACATTAAAAAGAAAAATTCAAAGTCAATTATGACATGGTGGGGCCAGAGAGACAAGATGATCTAATAACATGTGACTGCAGTGTAAACAATTCTATTTCAAAGCCCCATCACCTCTTATGCTTCAACAAGTACCTCCAGGAATAACTCCCAAGCACGGAGTCAGATACAGCTCCTGAGCAAAGCTAGGTATGACCATAAGCTATACACACACACATATATACACACACACACACACACAAATGAGAAACTGTTCATTCCCTTCGAAAACAGTGAAATTACTGATTTTTATCATTTACATGATGTATATAAGTTATAAAGAATTTTATACTATGGTGCAAACATTCATACATATATACATTTACATGGATATAAAAGGCATACACCTAATGTTAAGATCTGCTTAACATGAAATAAAATGTCATATTTTTCAGTTTTAAGGTTTTATTTACATTGATCACAAAATGCAAATGATTTTTAATATTTGATATTACATGTTCATTCATCAAAACACTTTAATTCTCACTTCTTTTATCTTTTTTTTTATTTAAACACCTTGATTACATACATGATTGTGTTTGGGTTTCAGTCATAAAAGGAACACCACCCATCACCAGTGCAACATTCCCATCACCCAAGTCCCAAATCTCCCTCCTCCCCACCCAACCCCCGCCTGTACCCTAAACAGGCTCTACATTTCCCTCATACATTCTCAATATTAGGACAGTTCAAAATGTAGTTATTTCTCTAACTAAACTCATCACTCTTTGTGGTGAGCTTCCTGAGGTGAGCTGGAACTTCCAGCTCTTTTCTCTTTTGTGTCTGAAATTTATTATTGCAAGAATGTCTTTCATTTTTCTTAAAACCCATAGATGAGTGAGACCATTCTGCGTTTTTCTCTCTCTCTCTGACTTATTTCACTCAGCATAATAGATTCTGTGTACATCCATGTATAGGAAAATTTCATGACTTCATCCCTCCTGACAGCTGCATAATATTCCATTGTGTATATGTACCACAGTTTCTTTAGCCATTCGTCTGTTGAAGGGCATCTTGGTTGTTTCCAGAGTCTTGCTATGGTAAATAGTGCTGCAATGAATATAGGTGTAAGGAAGGGATTTTTGTATTGTATTTTTGTGTTCTTAGGGTATATTCCTAGGAGTGGTATAGCTGGATCGTATGGGAGCTCGATTTCCAGTTTTTGGAGGAATCTCCATATTGCTTTCCATAAAGGTTGAACTAGACGGCATTCCCACCAGCAGTGGATAAGGGTTCCTTTCTCTCCACATCCCCGCCAGCACTGTTTGTTCTCATTCTTTGTGATGTGTGCCATTCTCTGTGGTGTGAGGTGGTATCTCATTGTTGTTTTGATTTGCATCTCTCTGATGATTAGTGATGTGGAGCATTTCTTCATGTGTCTTTTGGCCATTTGTATTTCTTCTTTGTCAAAGTGTCTGTTCATTTCTTCTCCCCATTTTTTGATGGGATTAGATGTTTTTTTCTTGTAAATTTCTGTCAGTGCCTTGTATATTTTGGAGATTAGCCCTTTGTCTGATGGGTATTGGGTGAATAGATTCTCCCACTCAGTGGGTGGCTCTTGAATCGTGGGCACTATTTCCTTTGAGGTGCAGAAGCTTCTCAACTTAATATATTCCCATCTGTTAATCTCTGTTTTCACTTGCTTGGAGAGTGCAGTTTCCTCCTTGAAGATGCCTGAAGTTTCAATGTCCTGGAGAGTTTTGCCTATGTGTTGTTCTATATATCTTATGGTTTGGGGTCGGATATCGAGGTCTTTAATCCATTTGGATTTTACCTTCGTACATGATGTTAGGTGGGGGTCTAAGTTCAATTTTTTGCAAGTGGCTAGCCAGTTGTGCCAACACCACTTGTTGAAGAGGCTTTCCTTGCTCCATTTAGGATTTCCTGCTCCTTTATCAAAAATTAGGTGATTGTATGTCTGGGGAACATTTTCTGAGTATTCAAGCCTATTCCACTGATCTGAGGGTCTGTCCTTATTCCAATACCATGCTGTTTTGATAACTATTGCTTTGTAGTAAAGTTTAAAGTTGGGGAAAGTAATTCCTCCCATATTCTTTTTCCCAATGATTGCTTTAGCTATTCTAGGGTGTTTATTGTTCCAAACAAATTTCAAAAGTGCCTGATCTACCTCTTTGAAGAATGTCATAGGTATCTTTAGAGGGATAGCGTTGAATCTGTATAACGCCTTGGGGAGTATTGCCATTTTGATGTTAATCCTGCCAATCCATGAGCAGGGTATGTGTTTCCATTTCCGCGTGTCCTCTCTTATTTCTTGGAGCAGAGTTTTATAGTTTTCTTTGTATAGGTCTTTCACATTTTTAGTCAAGTTGATTCCAAGATATTTGAGTTTGTGTGGCACTATTGTGAATGGGGTTGTTTTCTTAATGTCTATTTCTTCCTTATTACTATTGGTGTATAGAAAGGCCACTGATTTTTGTGTGTTAATTTTGTAGCCTGCCACCTTGCTATATGAGTCTATTGTTTCTAGAAGCTTTTTGGTAGAGTCTTTAGGGTTTTCTAAGTAGAGCATCATGTCATCTGCAAACAGTGAGAGCTTGACTTCTTCCTTTCCTATCTGGATTCCCTTGATATCTTTTTCTTGCCTAATTGTTATAGCAAGTACTTCCAGTGCTATGTTGAATAGGAGTGGTGAGAGAGGACAGCCTTGTCTTGTGCCAGAATTTAGAGGGAAGGCTTTTAGTTTTTCTCCATTGAGGATAATATTTGCCACTGGCTTGTGGTAGATGGCCTTAACTATATTGAGAAAGGTTCCTTCCATTCCCATCTTGCTGAGAGTTTTGATCAAGAATGGGTGTTGGACCTTGTCAAATGCTTTCTCTGCATCTATTGATATAATCATGTGGTTTTTATTTTTCTTGTTGTTGATGTTGTGTATTATGTTGATAGATTTACGGATGTTAAACCATCCTTGCATTCCTGGGATGAAACCTACTTGATCGTAGTGGATGATCTTCTTAATGAGATATTGAATCCTATTTGCCAGGATTTTGTTGAGGATCTTTGCATCTGCATTCATCAGTGATATTGGTCTGTAATTTTCTTTTTTCGTAGCATCTCTGTCTGGTTTAGGTATCAAGGTGATGTTGGCTTCATAAAAGCTATTTGGGAGTGTTTCCACTTGTTCAATTTCATGAAAGAGTCTTGCCAGGATTGGTAGTAGTTCCTCTTGGAAAGTTTGATAGAATTCATTAGTGAATCCATCTGGGCCTGGGCTTTTGTTTTTGGGCAGACTTTTGATTACCATTTTTATTTCATCAATGGTGATGGGGGTGTTTAGATATGCTACATCCTCTTCTTTCAACCGTGGAAGATTATAAGAGTCCAAGAATTTATCCATTTCTTCCAGGTTCTCATTTTTAGTGGCATAGAGTTTTTCAAAGTAGTTTCTGATTACCCTTTGAATCTCTGTCATATCAGTAGTGATCTCTACTTTTTCATTCCTAATACGAGTTATCAAGTTTCTCTCTCTCTCTCTTTCTTTGTTAGGTTTGCCAGTGGTCTATCAATCTTGTTTATTTTTTCGAAGAACCAACTTCTGCTTTCGTTGATATTTCGGATTGTTTTTTGGGTTTCCACTTCGTTGATTTCTGCTCTCAGCTTTGTTATTTCCTTCTGTCTTCCTATTTTTGGGTCCTTTTGTTGAGTACTTTCTAGTTCTATTAGCTGTGTCATTAAGCTACTCAGGTAAGCTCCTTCTTCCTTCCTGATGTGTGCTTGCAAAGCTATAAATTTTCCTCTCAGTACTGCTTTTGCTGTGTCCCATAAGTTCTGATAGTTTGTGTCTTTATTGTCATTTGTTTCCAGGAACCTTTTGATTTCCTTCTTGATTTCATCTCGGACCCACTGGTTATTGAGTATGAGGCTGTTTAACTTCCAGGTGTTAAAGTTTTTCTTCTGAGTCCCTTTGGAATTCACAAATAATTTCAGAGCCTTGTGGTCAGCAAAGGTAGTCTGCAAAATTTCTATCCTCTTGATATTATGGAGGTATGTTTTATGTGCCAGCATGTAGTCTATCCTGGAGAATGTCCCATGTACATTGGAGAAGAATGTGTATCCAGGTTTCTGGGGATGGAGTGTCCTATATATATCCACTAGGCCTCTTTCTTCCATTTCTCTCCTCAGGTCTAGTATATTCTTGTTGGGTTTCAGTCTGGTTGACCTATCCAGTGTTGACAAAGCAGTGTTGAGGTCCCTCACAATTATTGTGTTGTTATTGATATTGTTTTTCAGATTTGTCAACAGCTGTTTTAAATATTTTGCTGGCCCCTTATTTGGTGCATATATGTTTAGGAGAGTTATTTCTTCCTGCTCTACATACCCCTTGATTAATATAAAATATCCATCTTTGTCCCTTACAACCTTCCTGAGTATAAAGTTTGCATTATCTGATATTAGTATGGCCACTCCAGCTTTTTTATGGGTGTTGTTTGCTTGGATAACTTTTCTCCAGCCTTTTATTTTGAGTCTATGTTTGTTCTGACTATTCAGGTGCGTTTCTTGTAGGCAGCAGAAGGTTGGATTGAGTTTTTTGATCCATTTAGCCACTCTGTGTCTCTTAACTGGTGCATTTAGTCCATTGACGTTGAGAGAAAGAATTGTCCTGGGATTTAATGCCATCTTTATATCGAAATTTGGTGTGTCTTTTGGTCAGTCTTGTCTTAGATTAGGTCTTTCAGTTTTTCTCTTAAGACTGGTTTTGAGTCTGTAAAGTTTCTGAGCTGTTTTTTGTCTGTGAAACCATGTATTCTTCCGTCAAACCGGAAAGTGAGTTTTGCTGGGTACAGTATTCTAGGTGAAGCATTCATTTCATTCAGTCTTGTCACAATATCCCACCACTGCTTTCTGGCATTTAGTGTTTCTGGTGACAGGTCTGCTGTAAATCTCAAGGATGCTTGCTTGAATGTAATTTCCCCTTTTGATCTTGCTGTTTTCAGAATTCTGTCTCTATCTGTGGGATTTGTCATTGTGACTAGGATGTGTTTTGGGGTGGTTTTTCTTGGGTCTCTTTTGGTTGGTACTCTTCGAGCATGCAGGATTTGATCACATATATTCTTTAGCTCTGGGAGTTTCTCTTTAATGATGTTCTTGACCGTTGATTCTTCCTGGAAATTTTCTTCCTGGGTCTCTGGGACTCCAATGATTCTTAAGTTGTTTCTGTTGATCTTATCATAGACCTCTATTTTCATCTGTTCCCATTCTTTGACTAATTTTTCCATTGTCTGTTCATTTGTTTTAAGTTTTTTTTCCAATCTCTCCTGTTGTATGGAATTGTTATGTATCTCATCTTCCACAGCACCAAGTCTATTCTCAGCTTCTGATACCCTGTCCCAGAGCTTATCCATTTTGTCATTCACTTCGTTTACTGATTTTTTCAGGCCTGTTATTTGACATGTTATTTCAGTTTGGAGTTTTGTGATTTCTGTCTTCATATTTTCTTGATTTTTATTAGTGTTCTGTTCTATTCTATTCATGGTTTCTTTGAGTTCTTTGAGTATATTCCATATTGCTACTCTAAAGTCCTTATCTGAGAGATTGATTAGTTGGTTGGTCGTTAACTGGTCATCAGAATTGTCATCTTCATTCTCTATGTCTGATGCTGGCCTGCGTTGTTTCCCCATTGTCACACTTGTATTGTGGGTTTTTCTACGTGTTGTGGTGGTATTCATTGGTTATATGATGCAGGCAACACACTTCTCTGGCTCCGCCCTTTCTGGATGGGCCGACTTGCCTCCAAGGTAGGGGAGTCCTCCGTGGATGAAGCCTCACACAGGATCAAATCTTAGGCCCAAGCACGCAGCAGAGAAGACAGTCTGGAGAGAAATTCTTGCTTCTGTGATCCAATACAGTTCTTAGTGTGGTTTTTTTTTCTTCTTGTGATGATGTTCTTTTTTTAGAAAGAGCGCACGGCTGCGTAGTGAAGTGGAGCTAAGTGCCTTCTGGAGCCTCTTTTCAGCCCACTCTCAGGAGGTTTACGCAACAGGATAGCAGAGAGACACACACAGGCAGCACTCACAGTTTTTCACAGTCGGGCCCCACTGGTCAGGCGTAGTTTTCACTCGCTCGCTGGGCAGCTTCAGAATGCTGTATTTTTGGGGTTCACTTCCCAGGACTCTGAGGAGAGTCACTGGCTCGCTGGGTAGCTTCTGAATGTAGTTTCTTTGGGGTTCGCTTCCCAGGGCTCTGAGGAGAGCTTCCAGAGTTCAGGAAAGACAGAGAAGGGTAGGACAGGGCTCCCTTCTGGTGCTCAGTTTCCTCAGAAGAAGCACAGCCGGGTGGAGACTCTGCAGGTAGAGCAATCAGCACTCTGCCTGGAGACCCCCACATCCAGCCATTTCTTACTCACTCACTGGCTCGCTGGGTAGCTCCCGAATGTAGTTTCTTTGGGGTTCGCTTCCCAGGGCTCTGAGGAGAGCTTCCAGAGTTCAGGAAAGACAGAGAAGAGTAGGACAGGGCTCCCTTCAGGTGCTCAGTTTCTGGTTTGCTGGGTAGCTTCCAAATGTAGTTTCTTTGGGGTTCGCTTCCCAGGGCTCTGAGGAGAGCTTCCAGAGTTCAGGAAAGACAGAGAAGGGTAGGACAGGGCTCCCTTCTGGTGCTCAGTTCCTCAGAAGAAGCACAGCCCGGTGGAGACTCTGCAGGTAGAGCAATCAGCACTCTGCCTGGAAACCCCCACCTGCAGCCATTTCTCACTCACTCACTGGCTCGCTGGGTAGCTCCCGAATGTAGTTTCTTTGGGGTTCGCTTCCCAGGGCTCTGAGGAGAGCTTCCAGAGTTCAGGAAAGACAGAGAAGAGTAGGACAGGGCTCCCTTCCGGTGCTCAGTTTCCTCAGAAGAAGCACAGCTCGGTGTAGAGTCTGCAGGTAGAGCAATCAGCACTCTGCCTGGAAACCCCCACCTGCAGCCATTTCTCACTCACTCACTGGCTCGCTGGGTAGCTTCCGAATGTAGTTTCTTTGGGGTTCGCTTCCCAGGGCTCTGAGGAGAGCTTCCAGAGTTCAGGAAAGACAGAGAAGGGTAGGACAGGGCTCCCTTCCGGTGCTCAGTTCCTCAGAAGAAGCACAGCCCGGTGGAGATTCTGCAGGTAGAGCCTCACTTCTTTTATCTTGAGGCTATTCCTAGCAGTGCTCAGGCCTTACTCCTGTAATATCTCATCCTATTTTTTCCTCGATATACATTTTCAAACTCTGAGAGTCTAAACTACACTTTACCCAGGGGATTATTCCAACCTTGAGGTTATTATAAAGGGGACTGATTCCTCGCAAAGGAACATTAGAAAAAATTAAATACAGCAAAATAGAGAAAACAATTAATATATGCTTCTGTAGCCCAATTGATAACAAGTTCCAACATACACCTAATTGAGGCTCTAGAGACACAAAACAGAAAGACAGAGGAATGTTCAGAATACTTTTGCTTTTAGTTGACAGCAAACCAGACTTAAAATTACGATATTGAATAAATATTGTAATATTTATAGAATCTATAAAATATCTCCAAAATGATAAGATATTTAATAAATATTGTAACAGCAATTAAATTAATTTTATCCTGATTGTAGGTAACAAAGATAGTGATGATGTTTTTTCCCACACGGCGGTTTCTGAATTTAATTTTGGTGGATATGATCACAAGTTTTGAATAGTAAAACCAGAGTCTATCTGGAATTCTTTCCCTTTGATAACACATTATTTTGACTTTTGCTTGGAGAATAATAAGCAAAACTGTCACTATTTACAGATAGGATGATACTAGACATAGAAAATCCTAAAGATTCCACTCAAATCTTTATTACTAGTAGTAACTAATAGAGTATGGTACCAGAATACAAAATAAATATACAAAACTATCTTGCATTTCCCCCTTTTTAGTCAATTTACTAACCAGAGGAGTAGAAAATATTTGCAAAGAGAAATATTAAATGTGTGTGGAAGTGGAGATACAGTGGGAGAAGAGGTGGAAAAGAAGAGAAAGATAAAAAGAGAGGCAAAGAGATTAAGAAGAGGACAGGGGAATGGAGGGTAGAAGAAAGAAGGAAAAGGAAGGAAGAGGAGAAGCAATTAGGGAATACCACATTGGTCCCCTAAGCACTGCCAGGAGTAATCCCTGACAGAGCTAGGAGTAAACCCTGAGTACAACTGGATGAAGCCCAATAACAGACCAAAATATTACTTTAAATAACTAAATCATTGCAATTCTTGCCATAGAAAACTTAGAAATAGTTTACTGTAGAATAATTGCAGTTTTCCACAGGTGGGTTACTCCAGTTATCTACATGGTTGCTAGGTTTCTGCAGGTTACTGCAATAATCTGCAAGTCCTTATGTTGCTTGGCTGCTGCTTGGCTGCAAAAGGTCTGAAGCTGGCAGGGTCTGGTGCTGCAAGGTTCACAGGGACCTGTGGGGCTCAGCTACCAGGTAGGACCAAGAGCCCACCTAGGAACACCCACTTGCAGCAACCCCATGCCCAGTATTGAGAGTGAAATATAGAAACCAAGTATCCTTTTATTTCTACTAGAGTCTGAGGTCACTCAGAGGTGGCTGGAAGAGGCCTGTAGTCCCAGGTTCAATAGAGAGATAGAGGGATAGATACAAATCATGCTGGGCATGCTGTCACTATCCTGGGCCGCCACCAATGGTTGAAGTTTTCCTTTATATAATAAGAATGACAGGGGTGTGTCCAAGGGATGTGTTCAGGGGGTGTGTCCAGGTTCAACTCTCATTACAGTGGGGGTATCCAAGAGGAATGTGCAAGTCCAACTGCCATTATTGCATCAACAGACTCTACTAGCATATTTTCAGTTAAATAATTAACTCATTATTCTAATATATCCTTTCTCCCAGGGCATAAGATGGGTTAAATTGTTCAAATCTGAGAATTTAACAAAAGTATTTATGTATCTCTACTATAGGCAAAGAAGTTAAATATTCTTTACTTTTTTCAGTTTAAGAAAAACAAATTCAAAAATGGTGGCACTGATCTTAAGTATGTATTTTAAATAAAAACTTAGTAATACAGCATAGCATATTGGAAATAATTCTGAGTCAGAAGTCATAAATAAAACATACTACTAATATAAAGCAACATAATCTAAATCTTTATATAAAGCTATTATCAATTTAAACATTACAATCAAAAAAGAAATAAAATATTTGAAATATAAGAGAATGAAAGTACAGGCTATCAGAATCCATGGGACACTGCAAAAACTATTTTGTGTGAGAAGCTCAAAGCGATGCTGACTTACAAATAAAAAGTTCAGAACAACAACAACAACATAGAAAAAGAATAACAAATGAAACAAAAAGTAGTAGGAAAAATAGATTACAAAAACCAGAGCAGAAATCAATAATATAGATACCAAGAAAGCAATACCAAAAAAATATCAAGAAGACAGGAAGCTGCTTCTTTAAAAAATTCAACAAAATGGACAAAAATTTAACTGGACACATGAGTAAAATTTAGAGAGAGTATATCTAACGAAATTGCATCATCATAGACCAAAGGGGAGAAATTATAACACATCCTTCCAAATTCAAGATATTATGGGAGATTACTACGAACAACTTTATGCTGTTAAACTGTAGAACCTAAGGCCGATGAGATGGCGCTAGAGGTAAGGTGTCTGCCTTGCAAGCGCTAGCCAAGGAAGGACCGAGGTTCGATCCCCCCGCGTCCCATATACTTCCCCCAAGCCAGGAGCAATTTCTGAGCCAGGAGTAACCCCCCTGAGCATCAAACAGGTGTGGCCCAAAAAACAAACAAACAAAAAAAAAAAAAAAACTGTAGAACCTAGAAGACATGGACAGATTCTTATAATCAGGTAATCTCCTAAAACTGTTTGAGGAAGAAACAGAAACTGAACAGGACAACTCTAAGTAAGCAATTGAAAGAGAAATTAAGATCTCTTTGGGTAGTAACCATGTTCACACCAGGCAGATCCATAGAATCACTATTTTCTCAAGAGAGATGTAAACCAAGCCATAAAAATATCATGAGTATGGTAGCCAAACAGTTGGAAGCTGGCACTCTCAGGATGAAAGAGAAGGCCAAGGAAGTACCCTGACAAAGCCACACACCAGGAATCACGCCTTTGCCTATGGCCCTGCATTGTCACTCATCTACAATTCTCTTTGGGGACAAAAATCTGCCTGAAATGTAGGTACACCAGGAGTAATTCCTGAGTGCAGAGCCAGGAACCTGAGCATTCGTGAGTGTGGCCCCAAATCCAAATACAATAGTAACAACAATTTTAGAATTAATGAATGAAGGAAAGTTTCCAAAAAATCAAGTCCCTATGAATCGATCTGACAATACATGTGGAAATGTTATACCATGAAAATTCTAAATCACTCAAGAAAGATAAAAGACTTTAGTAAATAAAAAATATTTCATGCCCATTAGATCAGAAGAATAAATGTTGTTAAAAATGATCATCCTACCTGAATTACTATATATTACATCAACACAATTCCCATCCAAATTCAGATGACATTCTTCAAGAAATTAGAGAAGTCAATAATAAAGTTTATATGGAATAATTCAAAAATACCCAAAAAGCCAAAGCAATACTGAAAAAGAAGAAACCAATAATCATTGTATTACTTAACTTGTAACTATGCTATAAAGCTATCGTGATCAAAACAGTGTGGTGCTGAATAAAGATAAACTCAGACAAATGAGTCAGAATAGAATATCCAAGGACAAATCTTTATATGTATTATGTTCGGCTTAGTTTTAACAAATGATCTGAAAGTATGAAATGGAATAAAGAAAGCCTCTTCAGCAAACGGTGCTGGGAAAATGAGAAACTTCATATAGGAAAGTAAAAGTTTGATTCATATCTCACACTTTACATAAAAGTCAATTTAAAGTGGTCAAACACCTAAAGATAAGACCAGAATATATAAAGTTCATAGAAGAAAATATAATCATAATTCTCTAATAATTGGATCTAAAGTGTATCTTTAATGATATGTGTCATTGACAAAGGCAAGAGACTCAAAAATAAACAAGTGAAACTACAAAGCACTTCTACATGACAAAAGTAACACAGGCTAAAGCTAAAATATGGCTAACTCAACACATCAGAGATGATGCCCAAGATATACAAGGTGCTCAAAGAATTCAGCAAAAAGAAATCTAAAATCCCTATTAAAAAAATGGAGAAAAACTAAATAGGCACTTCTCTGAGGAAGACTGACTGATGGCTATCCAACAGACACATGGAAAAAAATGTCATCATCGCTTCTGTTTACTAAAATTCAAATCAAGACAATAATAAAATATCTCAACCTAGCAATAATGGAGTATATAAAAAATGAAAACAGGGCCCGAAGAGATAGCACAGTGACGTTTGCCTTGCAAGCAGCCAATCCAGGACCAAAGGTGGTTGGTTCGAATCCAGTGCCCCATATGGTCCCCCGTGCCTGCCAGGAGCTATTTCTGAGCAGACAGCCAGGAGTAACCCCTGAGCACCGCTGGGTGTGACCCAAAAACCAAAAAAAAAAAAAAATGAAAACAATTTGTGTTGTTGGAATATGGCACAAAATACAATTATCATTTACTGCTGAAGTAATGCAGACTAATTCATCCCTATGGAAAATAGTGAATCACTAAACTAAATAGTAATAGAAATAGTAAATAGAAAATAGTAAAATGGAAAATAGTAAATCACTAAACTAAGATTTGAGTTGCCATCTGACTTAATCTCACTCCTGACTATCTACCCCCAGGACACAAAAATATCCATTATTTATTGCAGAATGTAGTATAATAGTTAAGCTATGGAAGCAACATAGATATCTGATGATAGATGAGTGGATAATAAAGATGTGACATATAGACACAGTGGAATACTATTAGGTTCTAAGAATAATGAAATCATTCAATTTGCTACAACATAGAGCTGGAAGAAGCCTTATTAAGTGACATAAATAAGAAAGACAAACACAGGATGCTATCATTTATATGTAACATATAGAATAATAGGATGTGAAAACTCAGTACATAAAATGTAGAATGACCTAGAGCATACATGACCTCAGAGTATTGTGAGGAGGACAGATAAAGAAATTGAGGGGGGAAATAAGAAGCAGAATGGAAGTAATGGAGACCTAATGGAAATAATTAAAGGCTTCAGAGGAATGTAGAAAAGTAAGCTATAGATGCAAACAAAAAGCCAACAACGCAAGAAATGAGATCCAAACTGCAACAACCAAACATTAACATGCACTTGACAAGGATACACCAGACTAGGGTGATTGGGAACTTGGGAATACTAAGGTCATTGATGCTGATGGTGGAATCAGTGCTGGTATATTGTATATTTACAATTCAATTATGATTAACTTTATAAATCACTCTTTTGTAATAAATTTTTAAATAATGAATTTTAAGTTGTCTATTATGATCAGACCCATTTTATACATTATAACTATGATTATGATATTTGATTAATTACTAATGATTATTGGTGATGAATAATTAATTATTGTTAAGGCAAAAAGCAAGAGGAGATCCAGAATTCAACTTAGATTGGCCAATCTTAGTATCTGTGTTTAAACCAAAACTAACTCATACAACTGTCATTAGTATTTCTGTATTCTTTATTGTCTTGATTTTCTCACTTGATGCAGAAAACATAAAATCTGAGATGGTCATTTTGATGATTTTAATGTCTAGGAAACAAGGTTATATGCATATATGATAGCACTTTGTAAAAAGGGGACTGTCACATAAGAAATCCATTATTATCTTTTTATCAGCTAATGGTGTCATACTAGGTAAATCTCATGGCTCTACTGACTTCAGATTCCACACCTGGAAATTGAAGGTCTTCAGTCAAATGATCTAAGGACCTACAGTTCTAATCCCTTTAAGTTTATTAAAATAAACAATACAATCAAAAGTTTAAATGGGAAAGCTGGGAATTAAATCAGAAGGGACATGACAAAGGGAAGGGAATTAACTGGGACAAAAACTCTATGACAACCATGGCTATAGAGAATAGCAACCTGGAGTTCTCTCCTTCTGTCTTTTTCCCTTTCACTTCTACTCTTAATACCACATTTAATAGGATTCCCCATTGTAGGCATTCCTTTTGCTGTGACTAACACATGACTAAAAAGACCCATCTTAGAGGGCAGTAGTGCCTGTCTGGAATAATCACTCCAGAAGACACAATTCATCTTTTGCCAAGAACTGTCTCACTGGAGCTTGAGACAAGATAAGAAGGCAAGACTTAGAGACATCAGTAGATACTGTGTTATCTCAGTAGCCATTTGATTCTGCTATTCAGATTTGTATGGCATAAGGTTTATGATTCTCAACTTCTCCAATTCTTCGCTCTTCCTTTGTTTCACTTCTCTAAACTAAGGATCTTTCCGTTCTTTCTCCTTACCGAACTTCTCAACTTTCAATGAAATCTCGCCAACATGTTAGTACTTTGTGGTGAGAGGAAATTCTTAAGAATTTGATCTTGAACACATTGGTGTTTTCTGCTGTAAAATAAGATTGTAAAGTTATGTAAGATCTAGTGAGATGATGTAGATAAAGACTTATACATTGTAAAAGTTAATAATTAAGTCCAAATATGCTTCCTAGTAATATATTTTACTTTCAGGGGAATTATCTAAGATGAAAACATGTTTATCTGTTTCCCAACATTATTCATCTCGGAGATCCTTTAACTATGTAATTTTTCCCTTGAGGACCTTATTTTTATATAATAACAATTAGACTGTTTTTAAAACTTTGATACAAAATTTTCAAGTACCTAAAGATAAATTGATCTATCTGTGATTATGAGTCAAATTTGTTGGGATTTTGATATGTTTCAGGTAGCTCTCCATTGTCATCTTGGAGACAATTCCTATCTGGAGGCATTATCGTGGGTGATAGAGATAGAAAAATGCTCAACTCTGAACATACTTATGCTAGATCAATCTGATCCTTTTACCCTTCTTACATCAAATTGCTAATTTAGCAATATTCCTGGCTTACTAAAGCTTACTTTGAGTTCAAACAAATCTGGAAATAACTACACCCTTAGCCTAGCATATTTGGAAAAGCTTTTAATTACTGTACACAAATTGTTCAAATTTCTAAGCAATATTTTCATCAGTCACCTTATCATCTCCAAACTCTTTGCAGACAAGGGATATTAACAAAAACTTAATCAAAAAGAGTGAGTATATTCAAATCCTTTTTTTTCCTTGTCAAATTTTTACAATGTAAATTTTAGTATATATTGATCTAAAGAATGTTACACGACTTTTTTTTTCAGAATTGTGAGTTGTAAAATATACTTTACACACTATGCTTTCATTGCCTTTATTATTGGAATATAATGAATAATAAATTTTAGTGCAAATGCTTGAGATAATTAGATTCCTTTACAGTAACTTAATCAGTTATATTGGTGTCATTAGGATGTACTATGAGATGGCCTACATTTTGGAAATATATTATTTAATCCTCCTCATTTTGTAAGAAATATCTCAAATTATATTGACAGAGCTCTAAATATAGACTCAAAGTTCCTACAACTACATTTCCAAAAAATGACAGTAAGACATCTTAGTTTCAAATCCAAACGATGAAAGAACCACTTATGAAAATATCCAAATTATTTAATAAATTTTATAAATATTAAGTTATACTATATCATTAGGTAGTAATGTGCACATTGGACATCACCAGCCTAGCCATGCTTTATGGTAGCGTAGTATCATGAACTTACAATCCATTTTAATGAATGTAAAATACATTATAGAAATAAATATAATCATATATAAGCAAATTTTTAAGTATTAGCTTAAAATCATAAAGGGTTTCTTGGTCCTTCAGATTTATTTTTGCCATACTCTCTTTTAGCAGAAATTAACACTTGCTAAAATTTTTCTAGTGTTCCGTCCTTTGTGTCATTCTAAATGTTTTAATTATTATGGTTTAGGTCACATGTTTATGTTAGCTATGACACTTTTGACTTTATGTACACAATTACTGCACTTCAATGCCGCAAAAATGCCAGAGAAACTCCACCTATGTCTTTTTGTTTTTTCTAGTTTATTTTTTCATCTCAGTTCCATCATATATTGGCTTTGGGGGAGTGGGGTTAGGCTACACCTGGAAGAGCTCAGGGTTTGCATCTGGCTCCTGTGAAGATCAGGGAACTCTAGAGGGTGCCAAGGTTGAAACCCAGGCTCAATTGCATAAATTGCTATATTATAGTTCCAGACTCATTCAATTGGCTTAAAGAAGGATTTCTTGGTAACAGATCAGAACACAAATGAAGGCAAACAGTCTAACAAGACACATATATTTCAACAAACTTATTATTCTGCTAATATTTTTCTTAGAATGTCACCTATATATGAAATAAAGGTTAATAGTTAGCAATGTGAGCATTTTTCTAATGACACATATCTTAAAAATAGAAAGCTCCATCACTAGATGAGTGAAATCAGTGGCAGTAGAGAATAAAAATAAAATCTTTTCTAGTTAGAAAAATGGAAGATGATTTGTTCTAACAACAAAGATATCAAATGTATTATTATTATTATACATTATTAGAGGTAAAACAAAATATGGAACATTTTAGGCATAGTCCTGTTTAAATTGATTCATCATAGATTTTCTTCTTGAAATTTCTGCTTTAGTGGTTGTGATATTTCAGAAACTTTATCCACAGAGAGACAGATTATATAAATGCACAACTACTTTTTCACTAGTGCTTTTTTTTTTTATAGTCATGGTTCGCAGACCATTTATGGAGTTTGTCCCTTTGTAGATTTAAAGTACTAATTTAATTCTTAGCAATTTTTTATTTTTTTCTTTTGTTTTATTTGTTGTTGTTGTTGTGTTTTTGGGCCACATCCGGTGATGCTCAGGGGTTATTCCTGGCTATGTGCTCAGAAATCGCTCCTGACTTGGGGGACCATATGGGACGCCGGGGAATCGAACCGGGGTTATGTCCTAGGCTAGTGTGCTAGGGTAGCATGTGTAAGGCAGATGCCTTGTGGCTCGCGCTACCGCTCCAGCCCCTTAATTCTTACCAATTTTAAATTTATTTCTTGCATTTAAATCTTTATTTATCCTCTTAGAGATGTGTATTAAAATAACAAATTATCAATGCTTAGAATCACTGTATTATCTAAGTGCTCACTTTTTCAATTATTAATTTTCTTGTCTTTCCATAATTCTTTACTTAAAAGATGGCTTCAGCATAGTCTAAAGATGCTATTAATCACGAATTTATTCATGAGCCTAACATGCTGACTGAATGGAGACTGTGAAATACACTTTGTAGTATTGGGCCATTGCATTTGCTTTGACTTTCACAGAATAAATATCCATCATAGCTTGATACACGCTGTCAAATAAGACAAGAGTATTTAATCTTAAGCAAACAAATAAAAAGAGATTGCTATTTGGCTTCTATTATATTATTTGTATCCTCATGAACTTGTCTCTGCAGATCTCAACACCTATTTTGACTTGATTCTACATGAACTATGAGCTTAGATCTAGTTAGAGGCAATTTTGACTGTCTACAAACCCAATAATATCTTGGCAATTTCTCCAACTTAACCTATAAATTTCTAGCTCTATGGTGTTCCTCTTCATGGCATAACTACATTACTTGATTACCTGTAGTAGTATAACATCATAATAATCAATGGGGTGGGGGAAGGAGGGAAATTTGGGACGTTGGTGATGGGAATGTTGCACTGGTGAATGGGGTTGGTCTTTACACACCGGAAACCCAACTACAATCATATTTGTAATCAAGGCGTTTAAATGAAAATATTAATAAAAAAGAAAAGAAAAGGCAAGACATAGTGAAATACCAAATATTCTAAAAGAAAAAATATTAATGAATGGCTACTGTGTCTTCAGCTGTGAATGGAACATTTTCATTAATCTTCTTATATAATCTTTCTAATAGCTTTTTAAAGATTTGTTTATAGGGCATCTTTTCTCCAGTCATTTTAATTAAATCATAGACGGTGAGTTTAGTTTCAGACAAAAATATAAGATGAAATCAAAACTAAAATTCTATTTAAAATTTTTGATATATATAATTTACATGTAAGTTTATAGTGTATAATATAATTTATTTTGATTCTAAGATATCACCTTGCATTTTTATAATTTTCCTTGTGATTAAAATATTGCGAACTCATTTTTTAATCATTGTTCTTTGGTTGTTTTTGAGTGGAGGCAGGTTTATCACAACCAGAGGTGCTCAGGGGTTATTCCAAGCTCTTTGCTCTGGGGACCATATGAGGTGCTCAGGCTGATTCATTATACCTAGTTTCTGACTACCCCAGGCCTTGGCAGAAACAAAGTAATTTGCTATATATTGATTTTTATAATTAAATGATAATGTAATTATTGAATAAACTTCAATAACACATAATTTGTGAAAACTGGTATTTTACATGGTGTCATGAAATCATTGTCTAAAGCTATTGCTAGTTGTGCATTCTGTATTTTTGCTTTTGTTTGTTGAGCTTAGGTTGCTTCTATACTACTTTCACATCTAATTTGGTCTTTTCCTATAGGAAACTGGGGTATCAATATTGAGAGATTTGAAGGTATTATGGGGCTGCACATATGGTTGTATATTTCAGTAATTCCAAGATCTGTAAAGATGAGCTTACATGTCACAGGTATGGGATTTGGATGTGACTGTTAGGACTTCCAGAAGTATGAAGAGGTGGAGGAGGCTGCCCACCTCCTTCAGAGAAGTCAGAGTTTTTACTCCAAAACTGGTATACCTGGCATCTGTTAGGTGTCTCTGCAAAGATTAGTGGTGAAGTAGTTAAAATGGGCCAATTCCATGGTTGCAAGAGTGGGGAGTTATTCAGCTACCAGGTCTTCCGCAGGGCTGGGACTCAGTTTACACCTCTTCTGAGATGTACCAGAATTTTCTGGCACAAGACCATTGTACCTATGAAATTTTTTAGCTTGGTTTTCTTCTCTATTGAGAATAGTATGAATCTATGAAGCTAGCCAAAGAGCTGACATGGCAGTGACTGCCCAGTTTTCAGAAGTATGAAAGGATGTGGTGAGGCTGATTTCCTCCACTCAGAAAAGACTCGAGTTTGGATTTATAAATATAAATTTTGTGTTTTTAATATTTACTACATTTTAATTGATACAAAAGTTTTCTTTTGACTAGGACTTTATATATGTAGAATTGCAATAGAGATCATTCTTTAAAATCAGGTGTGTATCTTTACTGTGTTGTTTACACTGGAAAAAAAACTATGTAATATAGGTGATAGTGTTCATCTTTATCTTGTTCCTAGTATTAAAGAAAAAATATCCTATCTTTAATCATTAATTATGCTAACTATGGACATTACATACAACTTTTGATATTTTGACATAAGTCTTTTTATACCTCATTTATTGGGACTTTCATGAACAGATGTTGAATATTGTCAAGTGCCTTTGTGTCACTATTAAGAAAATTCTATGACTTTTATATTATTCTATCAATATGATATATCACATTGATTTTTGTAGTTTGAGTAAAACTTGCATCCCAGGAAGAAACCTCCTTAATCTTGGTGTAGGTTTCATTTCATGAGATGATACATTCAGTTTACTAACATTCTGTTGATAATTTTCACTTTTGTAATCATTAGAGTTATTTGTTTTAGTTTTCTTTTCTAGATGTTATGATGTACCTTGTAAAAGTTTTAATGTGCTTCTTCCTCTTCAGTTTTTGGAGGTTGTTGATAAAGACCGATATTAATTATTCTTTAAATACATAGTAGAATTTTTTAAATATAATTTTTATTTTGATCATAGTGGCTTACATATTGTTGACAATAATATTTTAGGTACATATTAATATATATCAGGGGTATTCCCATCACCGAATTATCCTCCCTACACCTCCGTTCCCATCCTACCTCCCATATTCTTCTCCCTCACCCCCGGGGCTGCTAGAATACTAGTCCCCTCTGAGCCTAGATTACTACTTAGTGGTCCTACATCTGTTTTGGTCTTGGTATCTCCCTTGTTTCCTCCTCTAACTGGGAGGCGGGACTAGATAGTTCAAGTTATGTGGTTTTGTTTGAAGAAGAGAAAAATGATAAACTGAGGTTAAAATCAAATATGCCGAAAATGGTCGGAGTCCTTCTAGAGGCTCTCATCATCGGTTTGAGAGATGAAGGGGAAAAAGGTGAAACACCCCAACAGTACAAAAAGAAGTATCAAATAAAATATCCCGTGAGCACTCCAACAATAAAGATAAGTACCGCATAAAAGCCATGATCTTGAGATAAAAAAAAAATGGCAGAGCACCTAAGAAAGAAAAGAAGAAAATAAATAAATATAAATGGAGACAACAACTTCAATAACCATACCAAAACGAAGAAATCGACAAAACCTAGATAGATAAAAAAAAAAATTGTTTTGTGTTTTTTTTTCCCTCCTGCACAGGCACAGTAAATATTGGGGTCATTCAAAAAGGAATTCCCTAAGCCTAAGAGATACAAGGTTTCTCCACCCTGGGAGTATATTGTCATGGGATTAACTATAGACTCCGTTCAGGTTCATTTACTGTCCCCTTCGTGCTTTCGTGGTGTTTGGAAGACTTCTGCTCCGTCCTGGGTGATAAGATCAGATCTCTGTATCTAGAGATCTCGGTATCTGCACAGGTCAAGGGGTGGAACTTATGATGAAAATACTTAGTAGAATTTATAGAAAAGTCACCTGTCTTAATATTTTTTGTTGCTGAAAAGGTTTTGATTATTAATATATTATTCTTTGTTATTAGTTTCTTCATATATTGTATTACTTCTTGATTTTATTTCAGATTCTTTTTTGTATGGGTTTAGTTATTTCTTTTAGATTATCAAGATTATTAAAAACAAGTATAGACCAAGAAAGGCCTCTTTCCCTGGCACTCTACCACAAATATACCACATGATTGCAGCTTAGCTGATCATCTGTTTTCCCAGTGTATTTTTTCAGATTTTCTGTGCACCAACCTCATCACAATCTTCTAAAATTTTTACAATGATATTTGTCTTTATGAATAGCTATTACTTTGTTCTGATGATGGAAATAATGTCAGGAATGATTTGTGATGCTGTGATATAATCATTAAAACTCAATTCGGTACCTTGTCACAGTAAAATTTTATTTCCTAAGAAAATAAATATCGTATAATTGAGATGATAAGAGAGAGAATAGTGCATTCTACTATTGAGAATTCACATGAACATGTCTTCAAAATTCTTATTTGATATGTGGCATACATGTATATCCAAAGAAAAAATTATCAAGAGTATGTTATCATTTTTCATGCTATTTTAAAGGTGGTGATTTAAATAAATTTCAGAAAATATTGAGGTTAAAATAATTCTATAATGATTTATATGTAAATAAGAAAATTTCAGGTGCCAGAGGGATACATGAGGTAGGGTTTTGACTTGCAAACACCAGACCTGGGTTTGATACCTGGTACCACATATAGCCCCTGAATTACTACCAGGAGCCAGAAGTAAGCCCTGAGCATCACTAGGAGTGAGAAGAATGAGAAGGAGGAGAAAAGGAAGAGGAAGAGGAGGAGGAAAGGGAAGAGAAGAGGGTGGAAGAGTAAGGGAGGGAAATTAAATGTTGCATACCAGAGAGATAAAGGTATGTCTAATTTATTCTGGAACTAAGTTACCTATAATTTACTGTTACAAAGTCATAGTTATATACTGAATATCATGTTCACTTACTTTATTTTACTGTAGATGGTGGGGCTAGACCACACCTAATAATCCTAAAAGTTTACTCTCTAGACTCTTCACTCAAAAATCCCACCTGGCAGTGCTCAGCATATAGCATATGAGATACAAGGAATCAAATGGAGTCAGCCACATGTGAGGCAAATTTGCAAATCTTTAGATGCTCACTTCATTCCTAAAGCCAGTTATTTTAATCAATGAGTTGTAGCTTATTCATAGCAAATTTGGGGTTGTTGCTTTTTAAACTGTCCATTAAATTTATGAATATCTTATTTTCTGTAACATTTAATCAGATAACTGAAGACTGGAAGTACCGAGGATTATTGCTTGACACTCCCAAATGAAAGGCTGGGATATCTCCACCAGGTGAATAAAGCATTTTTTTCTTAACCAGTACTAATAAGGGGAAAAGGTCATAAATGAACATTGTAATGCTATTGTTCTTCCTGGGTAAGTAAAGACTTTTCTTGTCTCTTTCATGAATTTAGGAGCAATAAGACAATGGTAGAGGGAAGAAATGTTACAGAAATCACCCAGTTCATCCTCTTGGGGTTCTCAGATTTGCCTACAATGTTAACAATGCTCTTTATTGTGTTCCTCTTAATCTACATTACCACTCTGACATGGAATTTGTGCCTTATTATATTAATAAAGATGGATTCCCACCTTCACACACCCATGTACTTCTTTCTCAGTAATTTGTCCTTCTTAGATGTCTGCTATGTGAACTCTACAGCTCCAAAGATGCTCTCAGGATTTTTCCAGGAAAAGATGACCATCACCTTTGTGGGTTGTGCTGTTCAGTACTTTGTCTTTTCATTGATGGGCCTGAGTGAGACTTGTGTCTTGACCGCCATGGCTTATGACCGCTATGCTGCCATCTGTAATCCACTCCTCTATTCATCAATCATGTCACCAGCCCTTTGTATCCGGATGGTATTAGGATCCTATATAGCTGCATTCTTGGGTGCTATAGCCCAACTGTGTATCATACTTCAGCTGTACTTCTGTGGACCTAATATTATCAATCACTTCTTCTGTGATATGCCCCAACTGTTAAACTTATCCTGTAATGACACTTTCCTTTCACGACTCATATTGGCTATAGTAACCATGCTCTTTGGAGTGACAAACCCCCTGATTATCAGCGTATCCTATGTCTATATTGTCCTTTCCATCCTAAAGATCACTTCAGCTAAAGGCAGAGTCAAAGCTTTCAACACCTGTGCTTCTCACCTGACTGCTGTCATCCTCTTCTACACCTCTGCTGTTTTTGTTTATCTGAATTCTAGTGCTAGGAGTTCCCCAACCTTTGACCGACTTGTATCAGTATTCTATACTGTGTTGATCCCCATGTTGAACCCTTTGATTTATAGTCTGAGGAACAGAGATATAAAAAATGCCTTCAAAAAGATTCTAAAGAAGAAATACTACTGCTGAGGACACAAACTTTTATTCCTCAGCACATAAATATCTGGTCATACATGTACTACAAAAAAATTCAAATCACTCCAGACAAAGGAAGCACTATTTTACACAGATAGTATGCCAAAATAGACCAGAAGTTGAATCCAATGTCACATAAGCACAACATCTCTTTCCTTGGGCTTCTGTACTTATATTTACATGATAATATCTGGATAAGGAAGAGCAATCTAGTAAAAGGAAGGATTCCTATATCACCCATGACATCAGAGTACTGGTAGAAATACAGAGAAGGAAGAATTCAAGGCGAGGGAGGATAAAGAGAAATGGAACTAATAGGGAAAAAGCTGTCAGGGGCCTCTGCTGTATAGGTCATATGGGAGAGTTGTATAGCTCTGTATCCAAATAAAAAATCTCAACAACACTGAAAATATAAACTCTAAACTGCAACCACTATCTGTAACTGTACAAACATAGTTATATGGAAATATTTTAAATAATTGTATGCGCAATCTTATTGTGTTGTATACAAATTTTTGTAATGTGGTTGTATTGTATTGAGTACATGTAACAATTTTTGCATGTATAATATTGAGAAATATAAAATTGAAATAACGCTTTCTCAAAAAGAAACCTTAAAGTGGGAAGTGAGGAGGGAGGATCAACACTAATAGAGGGATGTTAACATAGGTGGTGGAATTGGTAGTAAAAATTATATGCCTACTACCCAATTATCAATAACTTTATAAATCATGCCTCTTTAATTGGATTCATAAATTTAAACAGAAACAAATAAAACAATCAAGTAAAATACCCTAATCGCTATAAATTTCTGCAGACTTTATGAAACACTGAAGTTTAGAAATGAATTGCTTCTCTTTGATTCAGAGGTTTATCTCTGGTCAGCACCATACCTCTGGTAATAAGATACTTGGCAGGATGAAGATTCCCAGGATGAAGATCAATTTCTCAAATTTGCAGATACAACATAACTCACAAAAGTGTCCAATATTTGTTTGTGCTTCTTAATAGAGGAAAAATGAACTTTTATAAGAGATGTGTTTTATGTGGGGAAAGCTATACAGACAGGCTACTGTATCCTGAGAAACCCAGTATTATATTTTTAAGGTTTATTTAATTCTTCCTTTTTGCTAATACATTTTTATCACACTTTATTCTCCATCAGTTAGAGTAAGAAAGAAGGCAGTTACAAAGAACTGTGGTCTCCCATCTGTAAAATTTACTTTAACTTTGGAATTGAATTCCTTGAAATTTAATATCTTGTGGCTATTTCTCATGAGAAATTATATACAAAATCTATAACATAGCCAACAATATTTGATAACACAGACACAAAATTCCACTAAATCATGGAAATATACCTTTGGTGTAGTGACTGTGATCCTAATAACTAATAGATTCTGATATCAAGCATTGGATTACATTTAATGTGAGGAGATATATATAATGATAATTCATAATATATATGATAATTCACTGCTGAGTGGGAAAAATATTTGTAGCCAACACATCAGATAAACTATTGATATCTAAGATATATACTCACAAATATAACAATATCAATAATCTAAAAATTCCCATCAAAAATTGGGAAAGGACTATACAGACACTTCTCTGTGGAAGACCAACAGAGAAAAATAGGCTCATGAAAACATGCTCATCATCTCTTATTATTAGGGAAATCCAAATCAAGACAACAATGAAATACCATATTACCCCAGCAAGAATAGTGTATATTGCACATATTAAAAACACTGGGAAGGGGGTCCAGAGTGGTGGCACAGTGTTAAGGCATTTGCCTTGCATGTGGCTGACCTAGGACGGACCATGGTTCGATCCTCTGGTGTCCCATATGGTCCCCCAAACCAGAAGTGATTTCTGAGAGCATAGCCAGGAGTAACTCCTGAGCATCACCAAGTGTGGCCAAAACAAAAAAAAAAATCTGTGTTGGAGGGAAGGAGTGAAAAGAAACTGTAATTAATGGCTATGGGAGTATTGTCTGATCCAACTCCTATTGAAAACAGTATGGAGTAGAGGAAACCAAAGCACATTAGTGGAGGGAAGTTACACTGATAATGAGATTGGCGCTGGGACATAGTCTTAGACATACAACTATGAATAATTTTGTAAATAATGGTGCCTTGATAAAAAAGAAGAAATGTTAAAATAATAAAAACCTTCTAGCAATGACAGACCAAAAGGAGATCTATGAGATCTTAACTAGTGGTTTTTATTAATTAATTTATGACAAATTAGAGGCATTGAAATGAACTAGATCATCTAACCTGAAAAGAAAATTTAAAGTAAATTAAGATTTTGTGAGGCCAGAGAGTCAATATAGAAGGTAACCACATACCTTTCATGTGGCTGCAATGATGACAACCCAGCTTCCAATCCCAGTAACACATAGGCTCCACCAAGCATCTCCAGGAATCACTCCTGAGCACAGCCAGAAAGAGCCTCAGAGCACAATCAAATGTAATCTAACCCCTCTTCCAAATTGAGAAATTGTTCACTGCCAAGCATTGGTTACTAGTTGGTATAACTTAAGTGATTTATATTATTTATAATATATTTATATTTATTTATATTATTATATGATAAAGAAGTTTCCACTGTGATATAAATACCCACACATATATCCATCTATTTACACATACAAGGCATGCAGAAAAATATTAGTTTGTAAAATGACAGGACATATTTTACCATTTCAAGGTTTTATTCATATTGATCACAAATTGCCTGTACATTTAAAGTTCCATATTTCACAAGTCATTCAACAAATGTCTTAAAGTTTAACTTTTTGCTTGCTTGTTTGTTTGTTTGTTTGTTTGTTTGTTTGAGGGTCACTTCTAGCAGTTTTCAGCACTAACTCCTGTACCCTCTTATTCTAATCCTATCCGAGCGCATATTTTGCAAGTCCTCTTGCTTTAAACTAAACTTGCTTTACCCAGGGAACTGCCCTGGCCTTGGGGTTATTATTGAGAGAATTGATTCTTCACAAAAGAAAATCTGGAAATATTAAAGACTACACAATAGAGAAAAAACAATGGGTGCTTCATGCAACATTTGACTAACAAGTTCCATTTAATTGAGGATCCAGATACAAATAATAGAAATATACATGGTATGTTCAGAATACCTTTATGTCATTAATTTACATAATTAACAAGAATCATTGTATTAATTTATAACATACATTTATCATTTATAACATGATAATTTATGTTGGCAATACATCAGGCTTAACATTACCATATTGAATTAATGAACATTAATTAATTAATGAACATTAGAAGATGCTGTAAAATATCTTAGTATATTAGTATCTATAGTACATTATATGCATATTATAATATATTAATATTATATTAATTACATACATAATTAGTATATATTGTAGCTGCTAAATAAATCCATTCCTTTTCTGATTGTATTATTAATGGCAGTGATGTTGGTAACAAATAATTGTTTTCTGCTTAATTCCCATAAAATGATCTTTGTGTTTAGTTTCACAAATCTGGAATGCTAAATACACAATCTCTGAGACTATATCTCGTTGATGTATACATTAATGACAAATGTGTTGTCTTGATTTTCTCTTATAATAAAAATGTATTCCTTCAGAATTCATTTCAGAGAAATGTACTATGAACAAATAAGTAATGTGATTTTAAAAAAAGAAAATCTATCTTGCTTCTCGGAACACAGTAAGATCCTCAGTAAATTCATCACAGCAAACCCAAAAACATATCAAAACTTATATATCACAATCAAGTTGGATGTATGCCAGATTGTAAGGATGTTCAATGTATTGTAAGTCAACTGATGTAATAGGTCACACAACAAAAGAAGACTTAAATTATTTAACATTATAAAAAATAAATCATACAATTTGCTGTGACTTGGATGAAGCTACAGAATATTATGATTAGTGAAGTGAAGTCATCCCAAAGGAAAAGGATAGATACAGATTGGTATCTCTCATATGTGAGACTAGAAGGTACACAGCTGTGGCAAAAGGCAACACAATTAAAGAACAATAATCAAAATTAATCAAAGATGATCATATTTAATAACAATTCTCAAGAAAGTGGAATAGAAAACATATCTCAACATTACATAGACCATAAATGATAAACTCACTTTTAACTTTTTCCTCACTAGAAAAACTGAACATTTTTTATATTAGACACAAGATACTCTTTAAAATTATTATTCAACATATTATTGGAAGTCCTAGCCACAGCATTTAGTAACTAAGAAGAAATAAGAGGAATCCAAATGGATATGAATAAAACTGCCACTATTTGCAAATAACATGGTACTAGGTGTAGAAAACCCTAAAGCATGCATAAAAATCTTTCTCTATAATAGTAATTATTGCATAGTTTCAGAGTATAAAATTTATATACAAAAATGTATTGCACTTTCAGATGAAAAATATTTCTTCTTTGGTGGGATGTCAAACCTGGAGGTGCTCAGGGATTTCTCCTGGCTCTATACTGAGAAATCGCTCTTGGCAGGCTCAGGGGACCATATGAGATGCCAGGGTCAAACTCAGCTCTGTCCCCAGTCGCCTGCATGCAAGGCAAACACCCTGCTGCTATGCTATTGATCTGGCCCCTCAGATGAAAAGTAGTTTAATTTTAGTCATTTTTGGAACCAGGAAAACTAAAATGTAATTGCAGGGAGAAAGATGAATATGAAGTAAGATACATTGGAGGTAAAGGCAGAAAATAACATAAAGGTAGGGGTCAGAGTGATAGTACAGTGGTTAAGGTGATTGTCTTGCATGTGGCTCACCCCAATTAGATCTCCAGAACCCCATATGGTCCCCTGAACACTTCAAGGAATGATTCCTGGGGTAATAAATGAGCCAGGGTTAATATCTGAGCACTGCTGGTGTGACGCAAAAACAAAACTAAACAAAGAAAAATAACAAGGTTAAGAAGAGAGATAACAAGAAGGCAGAAGAGAAGACAGGAAGTGTGGGGTAAAATTGCCTGGATTTATTCTTTTTTTTTTTTAAATATGGAACGCTTCACGAATTTGCGTGTCATCCTTGCACAGGGGCCATGCTAATCTTCTCTGTATCGTTCCAATTTTAGTATATGTGCTGCCGAAGCGAGCACTGGATTTATTCTTAATATCCATGTGCTCTTACTCCTTATGCTTCATTCTGAAACAAATTAAAAAAAAAAAAAAAAGAAAGAAATGAAAGGCAAGAGCTATAGCACAATGGGTAGGGCATGTGTCTGGTAGCAGCCAGACTAGGGTTCAATCTTTGGCATCCCATATGGTCCCCCAAATCTGCCAAAAGTAATTTTTGAGCACAGCCAGGATTAACTCCTGAGACCCACTGGGTGTGGCTCAGAAAGCAAAAAAACATAAATAAAGAATAGGAATAAGAAATAAGGAACTTTAGGGCTTCTTGATATGAAGGAGATTCCTGACAAAGATCCCAGCGAACTTAATCCCATCAAGGTTCGCAAGCCAGGAAAAGTAGAAGCAGGGAGGACCATGGCTGCCCACTTTGTTATGTGGCAGAGTAGCTAATGAGCTAACTAATAAACTTCACCAGGACACGCAGTAAAAGCCATGCTACAAGCATGTCAATGGGGAAACAACGCAAGACAACAGCACGCATAGAAAATGAAGATGGCAGTTCTGATGACCCAGAAAGTACCAACCACATAGTTAACCTCTCAGACAAGTTTAGAGTAGTAATATGGAGGATGCTTATAGAACTCAAAGAGAGATAGAATAGAAGCTAAAGAGAACACAAATATAGAAATCAGAAAATTTCAAACTGAAATGACAGGACTGAAAAACTCAGTAGATGAAATTAAAAGCTCAATGGAAAGCTTCTCCAACAGAGAACAGAAGCCAAGGACAAAATTAGTGAGCTGGAAGATGAGATGCAGAACAATTCCATACAGCAGAAGAGATTGGAAAAGAACCTTAAAGCAAACTATCACAAAATGGAAAAGATACTCAAAGAATATAAACAGATGAAATTAGAAGTCCATGACAAGTTCAACAGAAACAACACAAATGATTGGAGTCCCAGAGACCAAGGAAGAAAATCCCCAGGAATAATCAATAGTCAAGGATATCATTACAGAGAAAATCCTAGAGCTAAAGATGGCATGCAACCAAATTCTGCATGCCAAAGAGTGCCAGCTAAAAGAGACCTGAAGAAAAGCATCCCAAGACACATCCTAGTCACAATGACAAATCCCAAAGATAGGGATAGAATACTTAAATCACCAAGATCAAAAAGGGAAAATTCATTCAAAGGAGCATCCTTAAGATTTACAGCAGAACTGTCACAAGAAACCCTCAAGATCAGAAGGCAGTGGTGGGATATAGTGACAATCTCAATGGATGAATGCTTCACCTAGAATACTGCACCCAGCCAGACTCATTTTCAGGTTTGAAGGAAGCATACATAGCTTCACTGATAAACAGCAGCTCCAAACCATTACAGACTCAAAACCAGCCTTAAAAGAAAAACTGAAAGATCTACTATAAGACAAGACAGACCAACAGACACACCAAATTTCTACACAAAGATGTACTAAATCCCAGGACAATTGTCTCTCTCAACATCAATGGACTAACCGCACCAGTTAAGAGACACAGAGTGGGGGCCAGAGTGATGACGTAAGCAATAAGACTTCTTCCTTGCATGTGCTAGCCTAGGACAGACCATGATTCGATACCCCAGAGTCCCATATGGTCTCCCAAGCCAGGTGTGATTTCTGAGTGCATAGCCAGGAGTGTGTGTGGCCAAGAAACCAAAAAAGAAGAGACAGACAGACACAGACAGACAGAGACAGAAAGACAGAGAGACAGAGTGGCAAAATCCATCAAAAAGCTGAAGCCAACATTCTGTTGCCTACAAGAAGCACATCTAAATAGTCAGAACAAACATAGACTCAAAATAAAAGGCTGGAAGAAAATTATCCAAGCAAACAACTCTGTTCATAAAGCTGGAGTAGCCATATTAATATCAGATGACACAAACTTTAGACTCAGAAAAGTTTTAAGGGACAAAGATGGTCATTTTGTACTAATCAAAGGATATGTACAACAAGAAGAAATCACACTCCTTCCTAAACATAAGCACCCAATGAGGAACCAGCAAAATATTTAATACAAATGTTGACAAACCTGAAAGAAGACATAAATAGCAACAAAATAATAGTGGGAAACCTCAACACTACCCTTTCACCCCTTTATAGGTCAATCAGGCTGAAACCCAACAGGAATATATTAAATCTGAAAAGAGAAATGAAAGAAAGTGGACTAGAAGATATATCTAGGGCACTCCATCCCCAGAAAACTGGATACACATTCTTCTCCAATGCACATAGGTCATTTTCCAGGTTAGACCACATGCTGGTCCATAAAACATATCTCCATAAAATGAAGAGGATAGAAATTGTACAGACTACCTTCTCAGATCACAAGGCACTAAAATTAGAAGTGAACAAAGGGTCACAGAAGAAAAACTTTAATACCCGAAAATTAAATAACACACTGCTGAACAACCAGTGGGTCAGAGATGAAATCAAAGAAGAAATCAAACATTTCAGGAAACAAATGACAATGAAGACATAAACTATCAGAATTTATGGGACACAGCAAAAGCTATACTAAGAGGATAATTTATAGCTTTGCAAGCACACATCAGAAAGGAAAAAATGGGCCTACATAAAAATCAGTGGCCTTCTTATACACTAATAATGATAGAGAAGAGGACATTAATAAAAAAACTCATTCACATGAGTGTCACATGAACTCAAATATCTTGAAGTCAAATTAACTAAAGTAGTGAAGGACCTATACAAAAAAACTACAAAATCCTGCTTCAAGAAATAAGGAGGACACATGGAAATGGAGACACATACTCTGCTCATATTGGCAGGATTAACATCACTAAAATGGCAATGCTCCCAAAGCATTGTACAGATTTAATGCAGTCCCTCTAAGGATACCCATGACATTCTTCAAAAAAGTGGATAAAACACTCCTGAAATTCATTTGGAACAATAGACACCCATGAATAGCTAGAGCAACCCTTGGGTAAAGAAGTATGGGAGGCATCACTTTTCCAAATTTTAGACTGTATTACAAAGCTATAGTTATTAAAATAGCATTGTACTGGAATAAAGACAGACCCTCATATTAGTGGAATACAAATTTGAATATTTGAGTATTCAAAGAATGTGCCCCAGATATACAATCAATTAATCTTCGACAAAGGAACAAAAAATGCAAAATGGAGCAAAGAAATCCTCTTCAACAAGTGGTGTTGGAGCAACTGGTCAGCCCCTTGCAAAAAATCGAACTCAGACCTCCAACAAACACCATCCACAAAGATCAAATTCAAAAGGATTAAAGACCTGGATATCAGGCCTGAAACCATAAGGTATATTGAACAACACATAGGTAAAACACTCCATGACACTGAGACTAAAGGCATCTTCAAGGTGGAAACAGCACTCTTCATACAAGTAGAAACAGAGATAAACAGATGGAACTATATTAAACTACAAAGCTTATTCACCTCAAAGGAAATAGTGCCTAGGATACAAAAGCCACCCACAGAATGGGAGAAACTATTCACCCAATATTCGTAAGAAAAGGGGCTATATCTAAGATATACAAGTTATTGACAGACCTTATAATAAAAAGATCTAACCCCATCAAAAAATGGGGAAGAGAAATTAACAATTTCTCAAAGAATAAATACAAATGGCCAAAAGTCACATGCAAAAATGTTCCACATTACTAATTATCCACATTACTAATCATTAGGGAGATGCAAATCAAAACAGCAACGAGGTACCATCTCACACTACATAGACTGGCACACATCACAAAGAACAAGAACAATCAATGCTGACAGGGATGTGGAGTGAAAGGAACTCTTAATCACTGCTGTGGGTAATGCTGTCTAGTCCAGTCTTTATGAAAAACAATATGGAGATTCCTCTAAAAACTGGAAATTGAGTTCCCATATGATCCAGCTATATCAATCCTAGGTATATACCCTAGGAACACAAAAATTCCTCAAACCTATATTCATTGCAATACTATTTACAATAGCCAGACTCTGGAAACAACCAAGATGCCCTTCAACAGATGAATGGCTAAAGAAACAGTGGTACATATACAAAATGGAATATTATGCAGCTGTCAGGAGAGATGAAGTCATGAAATTTTCCTATACATGGATGGACATAGAAACTATTATGCTGAGGGAGAGAGAGAGAGAGAGACAGAATATTCTCACTTATCTATGGATTTTAAGAAAAATAAAAGACATTATTGTAATAATGCCCAGAGATGAGGGCCGGAAAGACCAGCTCACGATATGAAGCTCACCTCAAGGAGGGGTGAATGCAGTTAGAACACTAATAATGACAATGACCATGTTAATGAGTAAGAGAAGGGGTTGGATGGGTGAAGGAAGATGGGGTGCCTTGATGGTGGTAATGGTGCACTGGTGAAGGGGGGGGGTATTCCTTTTGTGACTGAAACCAAACTACAATCATGTTTGTAATCATGGTGTTTAAATAAAGACATAAAAATATTGCTAAAAAGTAAAAATAAATAAATAAGGAACTTTTAAAAGTCAAGGTAATGAATTTTCTCAGATTTGAGAAAGAAGACAAAGTCATCAAGTTCCTGAATACATGTAACTGAAGTTACATCCTAAGGTACATCCCCAGACACCATAAAAGTTCTCAGAAAAAGATGTGAGCCAGAACATAATTCTAGTGCTATGGATCTTGAAAGCATTCCAGGACCTTAATTATGATCAGATCATTAAAGAACCACCAGTATTAGAGATACCATGAAGACTCAGGTCCAACAAAAAGAATATAAAGAAAACTTTTTAAAACTTTTTTTTTCAGACAATAACATGAAAGCCAATTCATTCACAATGCTTTGGCTAAAATGTGAACCTGTAAATTTCATAGCTACATACATAGATTTGACTTGTTTCTGTTACCATGCAAAGATGACTTGTAGAGGAAGAAAACCTATTCTCATCATTTGGATGCAACATATGCAAAATATGCCCAACATATTGAGATGTACCACATTTTACCAGGAATCTCTCATGAATTTCACATAGTGCATTTATTTTGTGTAACAAATTCATTTGCATAACAAAATGATTTTTAGTGACTAAAGATGTGTACTTCTCTCCTTGGCTAAGACAAATTCTATTTCATGTTAAATCTTTAAAATAATCATAAATATCAATAGTTTGGGGACCAGAAAGATATTACAGTGGGTTAGGTTCTTTCTTTGTGTCCCACAGAACTCGGTTTAATCTCCAATACCACATTTGGTCTCCCTAGCACTCCAACTCTCCATAGTTATTTTCTAGTGTGTGTGTTTTTTTTACCTATGCAGAGGATACAATGCATCCATAACCAAGAGAGCTGATGTAATAATTTTTAAGGTATGGGAGATAAGAAAATATATATATGTTCATATGTTCACTTTTTGAAGAGCGAAGTGTCCACATAGGAAATTTGTTGTTATCCTTTTTGTCTACGGTCTGTGTCATGTTAGGTAACTATCTGGGCTTCGGTGAATGTAGGTGAAAACTTAAAACATTAGATCACATGATTTAAAGCTGTTACCTTTAATGACTTCAAGTTCATTAAAATAAATATTTAGATAGCAGCATGGGGAAGTTGGGAATTGAATCATAAGGGACATGGAGAAAATGGGGGATAAGTATCTGGAGAGTTTTCCCCTTCTGTCTTTTTCCCTTTTCCCTTTTACTCCTTTAAAAGGAGTTCCTATTTGTCAGTATCTCTCTTGCTGTGACAGACAGCCAGTTTCATGGCCAAAAATATCCATCTTGGAGGGCAAAAAAGCCCTTCTAGAAAAGTCCCTTCAGAAGACTCCCAATTCAACTTTTGCCAAGAACTCTGTCTGCCTGGGGTTTTGGGGACAACATAAGAAGGCAAGATCTAGAAACAACAGTAGATTCTTTGTTATGTCACTTGTCATTTGAGTCTCCTCGTAGGACCCATACGTCACAAGGTTTATAATTGTATCTCTCCCTTTCTTCAACTTTTTCTTTTATTTAACTTGTTTACCCTGCACTAGGCATCTACCTGTAATTCTTTTTCTTCACCCAACTTCTCACCTTTAGTGAAACATAGCCCCAAATGTTAATACTTTGTGGGGAGGGGAAATTCTAAGCACTCCAATTTCTTAAGAATTTTGAGCTTGAATTCTGTTTCACTCGAGTATAATCACCTGGAAAATAAGAATACTAAGAGCATTTA
The DNA here is from genome assembly GCF_024139225.1 of Suncus etruscus. NCBI lineage: Eukaryota > Metazoa > Chordata > Mammalia > Eulipotyphla > Soricidae > Suncus > Suncus etruscus. The sequence continues at coordinate 103,427,362 of NC_064856.1, forward strand.
AGACCAGTGAGACAATATAGATAAAATTTAATCCATTGAAAAAGTTAATAATTGAACACTAAATATACTTAATAATCATATTTTTAATTTCAGTAGAATTAACTAATGAAAATGTATGTACCTCTTTTCCAACTTCATCCATCTCAGAGATCCTTTAATTATAGTTTTTCCCTTAAGAGCCTTACTTTTATCTAATAACAGTTAGTTGTCTTTATAACCTTCATACAAAATTTTTGAGAAGATAAAGATAAACTGGCCCATCTTTGATTAAAAAGCAATTTCATTTGCATTTGAACATATTTCCAGTAGCTCTCTACTGTCATCTTGTAGACTATTATTGTCTGAAAATACTACTGTAGTGATACAGGTAGCAGAAATGTTTTAAGATGAAAACAATCATAATACTTTAGGTCAATCTGCTCCTTTTAAAGTTATTATATTAAGTTGTACATTGAGCAGCATTTCTGGCTTTCTAAAACTGACTCTGAGCTCATACAAACTAGTAAGTAAATATAGCTTTAGCAGATCAGATTTGGAAAAGTTTTTATATTATCTAGATGCTTTTTGTTAAAATCCCCCAAATAATTTTATCAGCCACCTTTTCTTCTCCAAATCCTCCCCAAAGACAAAGAAAATGAACAAAACTTAATTAGAAAGCGTGAGTATATTAAATTTTTTCTCTACCTTATCGAATTTTAACAATGAAAATTCTAGGATTCATTTGATCTAAACAGTAATACACAATTCCTATAATTTTTAGAATTATGAGGAACTGTATACTTGTACACTTGTGGTTTTATGAAAATAATAACTATCATTACTTGTAGTCTCATTCCTAAATTACTGACATATAATAAGTGATAAATTCTAGTGTAACTTTTTTTTTTTTTTTTTTTTTGGTTTTTGGGCCACACCCTGTGACGCTCAGGGGTTACTCCTGGCTATGCGCTCAGAAGTTGCTCCTGGCTTCTTGGGGGACCATATGGGACGCCGGGGGATCGAACCGCGGTCCGTCCTAGGCTAGCGCAGCAGGCAAGGCAGGCAGGCACCTTACCTCCAGCGCCACCGCCCGGCCCCTCTAGTGTAACTTTTATTGTAAGTGTTCGAACAACTTTTTTACTTGACACTAACATGATCAATTATATTGGTAAATATTATATTTTTAATACATTGTGTGAGATGGATTCAGTTTTAAAATATGTTATTAACTAATTCATATTGCCTAAAATACACTGACAAATTATATTGGCAGCTCCCTAAAAATAAGCAAAGGTTTAAAATTTTGACAACAATATTTCCAATAAAATAATATTAAAGTATTTTGGTTTTATGTTCCAAAGAATATGGAAGAACAACCCATATCTTCACATAATCTGCATACTTTGTTGATTCATATAAACATTAGGATATTAGGATACAGATGTTTATCATTAGGTAGTAAAACATCACCTATCATTCATTTGTACATTAAATATTACCAGCTCAATAACAGGATACAAAAATTGGCATCATAAATTTGCAGTCTATCTGTTTTGTTTGGTAATCTGGTCTGTAATCCAATGCCATGGGTATGTCAACAGTATTTTAAAATGCTCTTTATTCTTAGAGTGTTTACATATATTGGCTTTCTGAGTTTTTTTCTTGGATATGTTTGAGTTGTTTTTTAGATTTTTGGCCATAAACAGAAATGCTCTGAGATTACTCTTAGCTCTGCACTCAGGCATTACTCCTGACTAGGCTTAGAAAATCATATAGGACTCCAGGGATTAACTTCAAGGTCAACTGTATGCAAGAATTTTCATACCCACAGTACTATTGGTTCAGCACCAGAAATTGGCCTCAAAAAAGTCTTGTTGGCAACAGATCATTTTACACAAAAAGTAAACAGTCTAACAAGCAACTGTACTACAGACAAATTTATTATTATGCTGCTATTTTTATTTCTTAGCATTTAATCTAGACAGAAATATTTGCATTTGTGTAAAATATGAGCTAAAAATGAACAATTTTAAGGAAGAATACTTAAGAAATGGCACAATACTATTTACAATAGCCAGACTCTGGAAACAACCAAGATGCCCTTCAACAGATGAATGGCTAAAGAAACTGTGGTACATATACACAATGGAATATTATACAGCCATCAGGAAAGACTAAGTCATGAAATTTTCCTATACATGGATGTACATGAAATCTATTATGATGAGTGAAATAAGTCAGAGGAAGAGAGATAGACACAGAATAGTCTCACTCATCAATGGGTTTTAAGAAAAGACATTCTTGCAATAATTTTCAGAGACAAAAGAGAGGGCTGGAAGATCCAGCTCACTACATGAAGCTCACCACAAAGAGTGATGAGCACAGTTAGAGAAATAACTACATTTAGAACTATCATAACAATGTGAATGAATGAGGGAAGTAGAAAACCTCTCTAGAGTACAGGAGTGGGTGGATGGTGAGTAGGGAGATTTGGGACATTAGTGATGGGAATGTTGCACTGGTGAAAGGGGGTATTCTTTACATGACTGAAACCCAACCACAATCATGTTTGTAATCAAAATGTTTAAATGAAGATATTAATTTTTAAAAAAAGAAATGGCATGATATTCCATTACTGGATAAATAAAAATCAGTTGCAGTAGAAAATTAAAATGAAATCTATTTTAATCAAAAGAAATGTAATTTGTTCTAACAACAAAAATATCCAATATATTAGTGACAAAGCAAAATATGGAATGTTTTAGCCATAATCATGCTTAAATTGATGTATTATATTTTTCTTATTATAGTTTCTGGTTTAGTGGTTGGGATATTTCAAACACTTTCTCCTACCAGAAGATTATATAAATGCATCATCTACTTCTTTCTTTAGTTCTATGCTTATAGTCAATCAGGACTCACAGACCATTTATGGAGAAGTTCATTCTTTTTATTTCCACAATTTAAAATCTCATTTTCATTTTATTCTTACCAGTTTGAAATTTACTGATTGAATTTTGAATTTCTGTTCATTCTTTTATATGTCTATTTTTTGAAAATAATGAATTATCAACATTTGAATCACTTTAATATTTGAATGTTTAATTTTCCATTCCCTAATTTTCTTGTCTTTCAGTATATTTTTCTTTCATGTTAAGAGAGAACAGTTTCAGCACACAGCATAGTCTCAACGTGCTAACAATCACAAGTCTATTCTTGACCCCTCACCTGCTGACTGTATCAAGAAATGTAAAATACACTTTGTAATATTTGCAATTGAATTATTTACTTTGCCTCTTTCACAGCATCAAGATTCATCATAGCTTGATGCTACCGGTAAAATAAGACAAGTGTATTTAATCTAAAGCAAGCAAATAGAAGACACTTGACTTGTGTTACATTGTCTTTTCATGTGCCTTTTCATGTGTTTGGACTGGATTCTACATGAAGTATGAACTTAGATCTCTGTAGGAGTTGTAATGACTGTCTACAAAGCACATAATATCTCGGGAAATTCTTCTCAATTTAACCTATAAAATGCTAGCACTATTTATGAGCACAACTATAGAACTTGGTTACCTATAAGAATCTATCATATAACAATACTATTAGCAATTACTCTGTCTTGAATAGTGAATAGAATGTTTGAATTAATTTCCTTGTATTACCCCCCCCATTTGCCTTACAGACATTTGTTTGCAGGGAATCTTGTTCCCACATTTTATTAGTAAATCATTATGGTTAGTTTATATCATTCATAGTGTGATATGGTATAAAAACAGCATTATTTTTGTTATTTTATTAGAATATAATTTATATAAAAAATTGCATGAGATTATAGTCGAGCAATATTATAATATTTTCAATCCTAATAGTTTTATACAGTAAAAATTGTCTAATAACTATCACCTTGCAATGTAAAATTTTTCCTTGTGATGAAAAAAATTGGATTTTGCTGTGATATAAAATTGATATCCCAATTTTTAATTTAGATTTTTGGCCACACCTGGTGATGCTCAGGGGTTACTCTTGGCTACATGCTCAGAAATTGTACCTGACTTGGGGGACCATATGGGATGCCAGGGGATAGAACCACGAGGTCGGTCCTAGAATAGCACGGGCAAGTCAGACACCTTACCACTTGCGCCACCGCTCTGGCCCCTGATGTCCCAGTTTTTAATAATTTTCTGTTTTGTTTCTTTCATTAGGACACACGTGGCATTGTTCTGGGTTTACTCCATGCTCTGGGCTCAGAGTTCACTCCTGATTGGCTCAGGGGACCATATGAGGTGCTGGAAATTAAGCTTGGGTTAGTCACATGCAAGATAAGCACACTACATTCTAAATCTACTAAGTACTTTAAAAGGTATGAACACATTTACAATATTGACTAGTTCATCCATAACATAAATACTACAGTGTACTTTTAAAATAAATTCTAATGTGTCTCTTCCCCTTCTTCTTATAAAGGCTTTTGAAAAAGACTGTTGCTAACTCTTTAAGTGCTTACTAGAATTTGTCACAAAGGTATCTCTTTCCCTACTCTTTGGAAGGCAGCTATGCTCACCACTATACCACCATGCCATGTTTTCCCTACTCTTTGTTGTTGATGAGCATTTGGTTACTAATTCAATATCTTTTATTATTACAAGTATTATGACATTATTGTACTACATCCTTCCTGATTCTGATTCCAGTTTACATATATGAATTTAGTTATTATTTAGGTTGTCAAGGTGATTGAAAACAACCAGAAGGCTGCAAAAGTTCTCTTTGCCTAGCACTCTACCACAATCATACCAAAGATTAATAGTTTAGCTGATGGCCTATCCATCCAATATGGTCTTTCCTAGTCTCTGTGTTCCAACATCATCCCAATCTTCTATGATTTTCACAGTGATATTTATCATGTAACATAATTGTTCTTTGTTCTCCTGATGAACAAAATGCTGTGAGAAATGATCTCTGATGCTGTCTGGATATATTACTCAGAACTAAAACTCGGTTATGAGCTCTTAATGACAGGACTATGCTGATTCCAAAGAAAGTCAATATTCTCAAATTGAGGCAATAATTGGGACATTGAATACCTTGAGCTTGGGTCCTTTTGCTTTTATGTTTCTTCTATTTTGTTCTTGTTTTTGTTTCACTTTGTTTTGAGGGCACACCTGGCAATGCTCAAATATTACTTCTGAAATTTTTCATAATCACTCTTGGCCAAGTTCAGGGAACCAATTGGAATGCTGGGAATCGAACCTAGTTGTCCATGTGCAGGGTAAAAGTCTTACCCCTTTTATTATCTCTTTAGCCCCAAATAAAGCTCCTTTTAGAGAAATTCACATAAATCTCCAAATTATAATATGCATGATATACTTGTGTACTCCAACAAAATATATTTAAGAGAATGTTATAATTTTCTGATTATTTTGGGTATGATGATTTAAATATACTTATAAAAAACATTTTTATAAAAATATGTATTTATTTATCACAATATATATTTTGTTGAAAGATTCTTATTATAACTATTTTTCTATAAAGAAGAAATGGTTCAGTACTGGTGTAATAGTGCAGTGGATAGGGCACTTGTTTGCATACAAATCATACCTAGGTTTGATAGCTGGCACCACATATGGTTGCCTGATACCTTACCTACAAAATTCCTGATTTCACATTCCAGAGTGAGCCATGAGTATTGAATTTATGAAGATCTTAATTTTTATAAGGCTTTATGAAATAGTTAAAAACCTGAGTACAAACATTACTTCTTGAAAATTAAAAATGAAGAGCTGGGATAGCTTCCCAAGACCAGAGAAGCATTTTCCCTTCACTAGTACTCAATAGAGAAAAAGGGTACAAATAATATTTTATATATTGTAATAAAATAAACATTAAATGCTATTGCTTCTCCTGGATGATTAATGAACTCTTATTCCTTTTATAAATCTGGTAGCATCAAGACAATGGTGAGGGGGAGAAATGCTACAGACATCACCCAGTTCATCCTCTTGGGGTTCTCAGATTTACCAAGACTATTAACAGTGCTCTTCATTGTGTTCCTGTTGATATATATTACCACTCTGACATGGAACCTGTGCCTCATCATAATAATAAGGATGGATTCTCACCTGCACACACCCATGTACTTCTTCCTCAGCAATCTGTCCTTCATAGATATGTGCTATGTGACCACCACAGCTCCCAAGATGCTCTCAGGATTTTTTGAGGAACAGTCAACTATCACTGTCATGGGCTGTGCTGTTCAAAACTTTGTCTTTTCAGTTATGGGACTGAGTGAGTCTTGTGTCATGACAGCCATGGCTTATGACCGCTATGCTGCCATTTGTAACCCACTTCTCTATTCATCGATCATGTCTCCCACCCTGTGTGGTTGGATGGTGCTGGGATCCTATATGGCTGGAATCTCAGGTTCTGTATCCCAATTGTGCGCCATGTTTCAACTCCACTTCTGTGGTCCCAATATCATCAATCACTTCTTCTGTGACATTCCCCAATTGTTACTCTTGTCCTGCACTGACACTTTCTTTATACAACTCATATTGGCCATATTAACAATGATCTTTGGGGTAACAAATGTGTCACTTATAGTGATATCCTATATAAATATTGTCCTCTCCATCTTAAAGATCTCTTCAGCTAAAGGCAGAGTCAAGGCTTTCAACACCTGTGCTTCTCACTTGACAGCTGTTACCCTCTTCTATACCTCGGGCATCTTTGTTTATTTGAGTTCCAGCACTGGAAGCTCTTCAACTCTTGACAGGTTTGCATCAGTGTTCTATACTGTGTTGATCCCCATGTTAAATCCTTTGATTTATAGTCTGAGGAACAGGCAGATCAAAGATGCCTTCAAGAAGCTTTCAAAGAAGAGAGGGTATTGCTGAATTCACAAATTCTTTCTTTAAAATTTCCTTAGCCCATATCAATATATACATAAATAGGTCACAAATAAATCCTCATGTCTGGACAAAGCAAACACTAATAAATAATATACTGAATAGGCCAAAACGCAGAATCAATGCTACACAAACACAAAATCTCTCATCCCTAGAATCCTTTACAGCTGGTTTGTAAGTAGCCTTGTCACTTATTAAACTCTATGCATCCTTGGTGAAATAATGTTCTCTAGAAATGAATCACTTCTTTTAGGGTGGGTAATTTTTGAGTTACACCCAGGAGTACTCAGGGCTTATTCCTGCTGTGCACCCAAGAATGACTCCTGATGGACTAAAGGTACTCAAGAAGATCCTAGGAATCAAATTAGGTGGCCGTATACAAGGCAAATGCTGTCCGCTCCAGTACTTAAATTGTTTTCTTTTAATTGAAAGATTTATCCCTGTTCAATATCAGATATCAATACCTCTGTCCTGCTTTCAGGTAAGATTCCTGACAAAAATACACAGAATAAAGAATTGTCTCTAAAATTTCACATACACATAACTCATAGTGGTATTCAATGTACTGTATTCTGTACTAGGGTGATAGTGAACTGTTAGAGGAGATATATATGCATATATATACATATATATATGTATGCGTGTATTTTAAACAGATTTTTAAAAAAACATATGCATCCTATGAAAATTAGTCTCAGATACCTAATGTTTATCTAATGCTTCTTTGGTGCTAATACATTTTTGGTCACATCCTAGTCTCCATCAATTGGATTAAGAAAGGAGAAAAAATAAAGAATTATGGGGTTTCATCTTTAACCATTATTTGAACCTCGTTCTGCAATTTTTGTATTTAGTGTCTTGTGGTAATTTATGATTAAATCTATATTCACAATCTATTTCACAGGAAAAACTGATAACTTGGGATTCAGAACTCCATTAAATCTGGGAATATTGTTTTGTTTGGCATACTGAATAGGATCACATTAATAGTTACTCATTAAGCATTGGATTATGTTAGTATAAGTATATTTTAAATAATTCACTGTAATAATTGAATTATAGAGCATTCAATATTGTACAAACTACAAAAGGCTAGTATGCAAATTGTCTGTTCAACATCTTATATCCTATACATTTGTGGTAATATAAGGGTGATAATAATTGATAGAATAAAACCAATAGCTACTTTCATGTCAATGGGGTGCTCAAGATTTTCCAAGAGTGAAAATAGAGTTATAAAACTGTTTTTTAGCCAGATTTTGATGTTCAAAAGGAACATAAAGTCATGGTCCTTGAAGTTTGGTTTAACAGTACACAAAATGTGTAACAATGACTATTTAATTTTAGAGCATCCAACTTTGATCAAACTAGTATGAAGCAATAGAATTAAATGTACAGATTAGCATTGTCTTATTAAATTTTTTATATTTCAGAGCAATTTTGTGAGTCATGTAAATTATTCTTTTTAATTGGGGAATTATAAGTAACAGGGTATTTGACTTCTTTTCTAGATCTTCCATGAACTTAAATGTGTGAAGTATTGAGAAGAAAGTAATATTTAACTTCTTTGAGAGTATGTGTAAACTTACATTATAATCAAGAATGTTTATGACTGAAACCCAACTACAATCATGCTTGTAGTTATGGTGCTTAAAGATTTTATTAAATAAATAAATAAAATTGTATTATATACACACCAAGGTTAGGTACTGCTCACAGACTAGAGGCAGAACTAGGTGATCTGCCCAAACAAAGAGACTCTATTTTACGTGGCTTTCAGAATAGGAAGCATGAGGGAAGAGTCCCTGGCTACAAAATAATCTATTACCCACATAAAGCTCACCTGAGACCACACTGGAAAAGACACAGATAGTGACATAAGAAAGATGTAATTTGAATCTACAAATAGAAATCACAGTAAATCAGTGCAAAAACTGTCTTAGCTTTTAGCTGGAAACTAATCCAGTAGACTAAATAGGTAGTAATTCCCATATAATCTTTCTAAAACAGTATTCAGAGAGGAAATGCTTAGGATGTTCAGTGATTCTAAAGAAACAATGAAACAGACTGAAAACAATACACAAGAGAAAATGAGAACAAACATGTGAGAAAAATAAAATGTCAAGACTAAAAACCTTGATAAGCTAAATGAAAAATTCATTGAAAGGCCCTGCTATCAGAGTAATAGCTGCTGAGGAATGAATACATGAGCTTGAAGATGAAGTGCTAAAAAGCTTCCAGAAAACAACAGAAAATGGGGGAGCCTCAAAATAAATCAACAGGTGGGAAGGAAACTTTGGAATTAATTGAGGAGGAAAAAAATCAAAATTATTTGGGATCCAGAGGCCCAGGAAGAAAACCCCCATAAAGATGCAACAGTCAAAGAAATTATTGGTAAGAAGTTTTCAGAGGTAGAAAATAGATGAACCCACTTTCTGGATGCCCAAAAAGTACCAGCTAAAAGAGACCCAAAGAAAAACATCCCAAGGCACATCTGAGTCAGAATAAAGAGAGTTATAGATAGATATAGAACATTGAAAACAGCAAGATCAAAAAGGATATTACATTTAAAAAGGAGCATCCTTAAGATCTATAACAAATATACCAAAGAAAATTTTTGAGCCTGAAGATAGTTGTGATATAATTTTAAACTCTATGATATAAACACCTTACCAATATTACTCTACTTAGACCCTCATTCAGATTTGAAGGAAAGAGTCCAATTTCAATGTATAAACAACATCTCAAAAACTTTATAGACTCCAAACCACCTTTAAGAGAACTAAAGGGACTACCAAAAGACACAATGAATCATACAAGCACACCAAACTTCTATAGAAAACTGGCACAAAAATCCATGATAATAATTTCTCTCAATTACAATGGAATAACAACAATTAAGAGACACAGAGTAGCAGAATAAATTATAAAATTGAACTCAATATTCTGCTGCCTGCAAGAATCACATTTGAACAGTCAGTGCTAACACAAGTTCAAAGTCAAAGGTTGGAAGACAATTCTGCAAACAAACAACCCCATAAAAAAGACCAAAGCTGCCATACTAGAATGAGACAACATGGATTTCAGGTTCAAAAGGTTAAAAGAGACAGAAATGGTCCTTTCTTAATGACCAATTGGCATGTAAACCATGAAGATCTCACATTCCTAAACATAAAATATATGCACCTAATGAGAAAACAGTTAAATATTTAAAACAACTGCTAATAGATTGAAGGAAGACATTGATAGCTTCACAATAAAAGTAGGAGACTTTAATATCACTCTGTAACCTCTCAATAGATCAATTAGACTTAAGCTCAGTAAGAAAATATTTGTTCTGAAAGAATAAATGTAAGAAAGGGGCATAGTAGATTTATATTTAGTATGTATCCAATATAGTAGATTATACATACATATATGGATACATTTATACATAGAGCTAAGCAAGCAATCATCAGAAAGGAAGAAAGAATCCACATAAATAACTTGACTGCACAACAAAAGAAATAGAAAAATATCACAAATAGGAGGACCACAAAGCAGAAAGGTGAAAGAATATAACTATACTTGAGTATAAATTAATGAACTGGAATCCCCAAAATAATTCAAAAGATCAATAAAATCAAGAAGTGGTTCTTTTAAAAATAAACAATATCAATAAATCACTAGCAAGATTCACAAAGAGAGAGAGAGCACAAATAAAGTGAATCAGAAAAGAAAAAGTGAACATCACAACAGACACTACAGAAATTCAAAAGATCATCAGAAATAATTTTGAGAACTTTGTCATGAAATGAGAGAAACCAGGAAAAATAAATTCTTGGACTTCTATAATCTCCCAAGACTGAACTGATAATTTGGAACACAAGAATAGACCTATCACTATTGAGTAAATTTAAAGGCTAATCAAACACCTTTCTAAAAACAAATGTTCAGGCCCAGATGGGCTCATTAGTGAATTATTCCAAATCATTAAAGAAAACATGCTGCCAATACTTTTCAGGCTCTTCAAGAGAAACAAAATCTTATTAAAATTCATTTGATAAGATCCAGCACTAATTCATTGTTAAAAACATCTCAACAAGATTGAAGAAACTTTTCTCAATATAGTCAAAGATATATATCAAAAGCTCACAGCAAACATTAAACTCAAGTAGAAAAAAACTAAAAGCTTATCCTCTAGTCAAGCATAAGACAAGGTTTCCCGTACCGGTCCTGGAAATATACCCCAGGGGCCCAAATACACAATGCAGAAAAGACCTCTGAAATCATATATTTATCACAGCACTCTTCACAATAGACAGAATCTGGAAACAACACAAGTGTCTGAGAATAGATAAGTTGCTAAAGAAACTGTGGCACATCTACACCATGGAATTCTATGAAACTGCTAGAGAAAAATAAAGTCATGATATTTACCTACACATAGATAGACATGGAGAATATCAAGCTAAACAAAAGAGGCCAAAGGTGATAAAATAATTTATCCCATCTGTGGAATATTAAAAATATATAATAAAAGAAAAATAAAACCATAATATAAAAATAATACCCACAGACAATAAAAATGACTGGTAAAGGTCAAGAGCAATAGTACAGTGGAGAGGACATTGCCTTACATGCAGCTAACTTGGGTTCAATCCCCAGCATCTCATATGGTCCTCCAAGTCTGTCAAGAATAACCCATGATCACCACTAGGTGTGACTCAAAATCGAAAAATAAATAATAATAATAATTAATAATAATATAATGCAGTTGAAAGGAAAGAAGAAAGAAAGAAAGAAAGAAAGAAAGAAAGAAAGAAAGAAAGAAAGAAAGAAAGAAAGAAAGAAAGAAAGAAAGAAAGAAAGAAAGAAAGAAAGAAAGAAAGAAAGAAAGAAAGAAAAGAAAGAAGAAAGAAAGAAAGAAAGAAAGAAAGAAAGAAAGAAAGAAAGAAAGAAAAGAAAGAAAGAAAGAAAGAAAGAAGGAAGAAGAAAGAAAGAAAGAGAACGAAGAAAGAAAGAAAGAAGAAAGAAAAGAAAGAAAGAAAGAAAGAAGAAAGAAGGAAGAAGAAAGAAAGAAAGAGAACGAAGAAAGAAAGAAAGAAGAAAGAAAGAAGAAAGAAAGAGAAAGAAAGAGAGAAAGAAAGAAAAAGAAAAAAAAGAAAGAAAAAGAAGAAGAGAGAAAAGAGAAGAAAGAAGAGAAGAAAGAAAGAAAGAAAGAAAGAGAAGAAGAAAAAGAAAGAAAAGAAAAGAAAGAAAGAAGAGAAAGAAAGAAAAGAAAGAAAGAAAGAAAGAAAGAAAGAAGAAAGAAAGAAAGAAAAGAAAAAAGAAAGAAAGAAAGAAAGAAAGAAAAAGAAAGAAAGAAAGAAAGAAGAAAGAAAGAAAGAAGAAAGAAAGAAAGAAAGAAAGAAAGAAAGAAAGAAAAAAGAGAAAGAGAAAGAAAAAGAAGAAAAAGAAAAAGAAAGAAGGAAGAGAGAAAAGAGAAAGAAAGGAAAGAAAGAAAGAAAGAAAGAAAGAAAGAAAGAAAGAAAGAAAGAAAGAAGAAAGAAAGAAAGAAAGAAAGAAGAAAGAAGGAAGGAAGGAAGGAAGGAAGGAAGGAAGGAAGGAAGGAAGGAAGGAAGGAAGGAAGGAAGGAAGGAAGGAAGGAAGGAAGGAAGGAAGGAAGGAAGGAAGGAAGAAGAAAGAAAGAAAGAAAGAAAGAAAGAAAGAAAGAAAGAAAGAAAGAAAGAAAGAAAGAAAGAAAGAAAGAAAGAAAGAAAGAAAGAAAGAAAGAAAGAAAGAAAGAAAGAAAGAAAGAAAGAAAGAAAGAAAGAAAGAAAGAAAGAGAAAGAAAGAAAGAAGAAAATGCTAAAGAGGCAGGTGACAATTGTGGAAATTGGTGGCAGTCACAAACACTGGTAAAGGAATGGGTGTTGGAACATTGTATGACTGAAACGCAACTATTAACAGTTTTTTAACTATCTCACAGTGATTTAATTATAAAAAGCAGGATGTTGAAAGGTATCTGTAGGGTATGTATAAATATGTAAAATATATACACAGAGACAAGAAAATATTCAATTATTAGAAAATCTTGAACTCTTGAACATAATTCTTACTGAGGTGAACTGGAAAGTACTTAGAGCAAATGTTAGCAAACACCTTATTATATAATAAAATCTGAACATGTATATTTTGGTTTTTAATTGATGAAACTATTTTTGAGTACAGTATACAACTAGGAATACAATTAAAGAAAAATAACAGTTTGTTAAAGATGGAAGGTAAGGGGCCAGAGAAATTACACAGTGGTAGGGCATTTGCCTTGCATGCACCTGACCCAGGATGGGCCCTGGTTTGATCCCCAGAGCCTCATATGGTCCCGCAAGCCAGGAGATATTTCTGAGTGCATAGACAAGAGTAACCTTTGAGCGTCACTGAGTGTGGCCCCCTCCCCCCCAAAAAAGAATGGAAAGTTAGAGGAGAAAACATGAGGCCTGGTTTAATTATTTATATCCTCTAAGGTCTTGTAAGCAACACCAAGTATTTTCAGAATAGGATCATGCTTTGAGCCACACCAGGTGTACACCCATGGATACATTTATGAAAAACTAAATTTATGGAAGGGTGATCTGGAAAAATTAGTCTGAATAGAAAAATCAAAAACCCTAGTTTTAGTTTTGTGAAGGAGAGAGCAAGAAGATACAACAAACATAATTAGGTTCAAGAGCAATATTTTGAAATTATATAAAGGTAAACTGAAGTACACTACTTGAACACTATAAGCATAAACAAGGCTTAATATTATTATTGTTATTATTATTATTATTATTATTATTATATTTAGGGCCAGAACAGTGGCGTCAGCAGTAGGGCTTTTGCCTTGCATGCCTAGGACAGACTGCGATTCGATCCCCCAGCATCCCATATGGTCCCCAGAGCGATTTCTGAGCACATAAGCAGGAGTAACTCCCTACACGTCACCAGATGTGGCCCAAAAGCAAAAAATAAAAAAATTAGCATATTGAATTAATGGACATTAGTGTCCATAAAATAAAGGAGAGCATTACATATTGTGACTTCTTAATAGATCATATTACCTATGATGATTAGGATAATTACAATAATGATTCTGAAAATATAAGGGTTTTTTTCCAGAAATCCTTCCTTCAGTTAGTCTCCCAGTGGGCATAACCACAAGTTTGGAATTGCATTGACTTTGTAACCATTTACTCTATCATTTGAAAACACATACTTTGACTTTCATTTGCAATCAGTCTCTTCATTTTGTCAATTTTCTTTTCAAAGTCGTGCATAAAAGAAACCACTGACACAATTTTGGAAATAAACTCTTCTATCTTATTTATTAAGGGATAGCTTTCTAATTTAATGGTATTTACTTATAGTAAATTTTGGAATTAAGAGTCTGAATTATTGGAGAAAAGTAAGAAACCTTCTGGGTTAACTAATGCTAATGTGATTCCACCACGGATTTACATGTAACTACCAGCAAGACCCTCCCATTCCTGGGAGGGGTCCTGGGGCGATTATATAAGGTTTGACCTGAGGGGCCCAAGGGGATTCTGCTGTCATGGAGAGGTAGCCGGAGCAGAGATGGCTGAGAGACAAGTACAATGCAGGGCTGAGTAGATATACACCATAAATGGTTATGTTAGGCCACACACATGTGGTGGCTAGGGCATGAATAAAGATGGTATTTACTGAAGCCTGCTTGTGAGTGAGATTTCTGCCCCCTGTCCTCCTGAACCTGATGACCTGCCGGTTGGAGAAGATGGAGCCACGTGGCCTGGGAGGGCAGAGAAATGTCCCTCCATCCATCCACCTCAATCTGGCTCCATCCTAAGGGCCTTATTAATTAATTTAAACAACAGCTAACATATAGTAGCTCATAGTATTTTATTCCATTAATGTTGCTGACATTCTTTAGGGCAATGGCCAAAATGGCCATTTACTCACTCAGTTTGCAGCCCCCTTTGACATCTGTTTTCTGCCTTTCAAGGTCTTGATGCTTTTCTTTTAGTTTGTTATTTAGAAAAACATGTTTGTATTAGAAATGTTCTAGTGACCACAGAGAAAATGATGGCTATTACAGCTGAAAGGTTTTGTCTAAGGCAAAAGTATTTCTTTGGTGAGTTAACATTTGGTAAAAGACAATTAATGGTTGCCTACACAAAATTAGCTCCTAAGAGAAAAAAGAGAGGAAAAAACCCCTAACAAATTTTGATCTCATGTGTCCTTTGCCTAAATGTCCTAATACTAAAGGAATTCAATTTTTAGAAGAAATGATAAATCTGTGAAGCTTGGATAAACTTAGAAATCTCTCTTTTTTTAAATAATGTAAGAAATTTCTACATTTACAAGAGAGTTCTCTGAATGATGTTCTCTGAACTTTATCTTCGATAATTTTTATGCCTTCCTATGATCATTAAATTAGTCAAACAAATCAATTTATAGTTTCCTAAAACTTTCATTATACTGGTATATTGCCTTATTCTCATATAATAGAATATAAGAATTATGTTGTATTATCTGATCATTAAATTAGTCAAATAACTTTAGTTGCTTATAACTTGCATTATTCTGATATAGATTATTGGAATTATACTGTGTTATCTGATCATTACATTAGTCAAATAAATCAACTTATAGATGCCTATAACTTTCATTATTCTTATAAAGTAGAATATAAGAATTATACTGTATTATCTGATATGCTTGTGAAAGAAGAAAGTCAGAGAGGGAATGACCCATGCATTTTAATAGCAAATAAATTACAGATTAGTACTCAGGGACTTCTTTTAAATCAGCTATTTTATTGATTGAGGTTCTGTGATTTACAATACTGCTATTGGTGGTTTCCATGGTCCCTAATTCCAACTGCACACCGATCACTATTGTACTTACAAAGACTCTAATGCAGTCTCATCCCAAAATGAACTGTATGTTTCATTTCTCCCATTGTATTCACTAATGTGTACTCAAGGACAATTTAAAGAGCATTACTTCCTCATCCTTATTTTACATATGAGGTCAACATTATTCAACAAGTTAATTTAAGTTAGTATCTATGATTTCTTGACAATAAATAATTCTAGATATTGTTGAGGCATTCTAAAACTCATAGAGAGAATATCATATTTCTAATGTGATTTTTCAATTGTTGCATTTTTTTAAATTCTGTAACATAACAATGAATTACGAACAAGCAATTGATTTTTTTTTTGTACGGCTCCTTTACTTTTGTCACTAAATAGTTTATAGTATTACTCATTAGTTTTGTCCAAGGATGGTCAATATTTATTAAAGGTTAGCACTACAGGATAATTCAAGACTGTCAAAATAAAATGAAAAATGCAAAGCTTCTAAAGACCTAAAGCATTCTTCACTATATCCTTTCTTAGTATTAAATATAGGATCGTACCTAATAAATCATCCCTCTGTGACTATTCTGATGAGCAAGAACTTTATTAACTTTCTACTTTATTTAGGGAATTACCTTATGTCTCTTATCCTGAACATATTTGTCTTATTTTAATTGAAAGGAACTTCCACTGTACATAGCCATGTTCATGTTTTAGTCTCCTTGTATAGAGACATGCTATTCTTCAATCAGAATAATAATAATAACTTCAAACTCTTTCAAAGTCAAAAAACAGTAGTGTACACCCTTTCTTGATATAAACTCTCAACAAGATGGGAATGAAAGGAACCTTTCTCAATATAGTCAAGGCCATCTACCACAAGCCAATGACAAACATTATCCTCAATGACGAAAAAATAAAGCCTTCCCTCTAAATTCTGGTACAAGACAAGGCTGTCTGCTCTCACCACTCCTCTTCAACATAGTACTGGAAGTACTTGCTATAGTGATTAGGCAAGAAAAAGATATAAAGGGAATCCAGATAAGAAAGGAAGAAGTCAAGCTCTCACTGTTTGCAGATGACATGATACTCCACTTAGAACACCCTAAAGACTACCAAAAAGCTTCTAGAAACAATAGATTCATATAGCAATATGGCAGGCTACAAAATTAACAAACAGAAGTAAATGTCCTTTTTATACACCAATAATGATATGGAAGAAATGGACATTAAGGAAACAACCCCATTCACATTAGTGCCACACAAACTCAAATATCTTGGAGTCAAATTGACCAAAGACATGAAGTACCTATACAAAGAAAACTATAAAACCCTGCTCCAAGAAATAAGAGAAGACACACGGAAATGGAAACACATACCCTGCTCATGGATTGGCAGGATTACCATCATTAAAATGGCAATATTCCCCAAAGCATTATATAGATTTAATGATATCCCTCTAAACATACTCATGACATTCTTCAAAAAAGTGAATCAAACACTTTTGAAATTTATTTAAAATAATAAATAGCTAAAGCACTCCTTGGAAAAAGAAATATGGGAGTCATTACTTTCCCCAACTTTAAACTGTATTATAAAGCAAAAGTTATCAAAACAGCATAATATTGGAATAGAGACAGACCGACAAATCAGTGGAATAGGCTTGAGTACTCAGAGAATGTTCCCCAGACATACAATCATCTAATTTTTGATAAAGGAGCAAGAAATTCTAAATGGAGCAAGAAAAGCCTCTTCAACAAGTGGTATTGGCAAAACTGGCTAGTCACTTACAAATTAGTGAACTTGGACCCCCAGCAAACACCATGTTCAAAGGTAAAATCCAAGTGGATTAAAGACCTCAATGTCAGACCAGATACCATATGGTATATGGTTTCATATTCCTTAAGGTATATGGTATCATATATAGAACAACACATAGGTAAAACATTCCATGATATTGAGACTAAAGGTATCTTCAAGAAGGAAACTGCACTCTCCAAACAAGTGGAAGCAGAGATTAACAGATGGAAATATATTAATCTGAGAAGCTTCTGTACCTCAAAGGAAACAGTGCCTAGGATACAAGAGCCACCCACTGAGTGGAAGAAACTATTCACCCAATACCCATCAGATAAGGAGTTAATATCCAAAATATACAAGGCACTGACAGAACTCTACAAGAAATAAACATCTAACCCCATCAAAAAATGGGGATAAGAAATGGACAGAAATTTTCACCAAAAAAAAGAGATACAAATGACCAAAATGCACATGAAAAAATGCTCCACATCACTAACCATCAGGGTTATGCAAATCAAAACAACTATGAGGTACCATCTCACACCACAGAGATTGGCACACATCACAAAGAATGAGAACAAGCAGTGCTGGCGGGGATGTGGAGAGAAAGGAACTCTTATCCACTGCTGATGGGAATGCCGTCTAGTCCACCCTTTATGGAAAGTGATATGGAGATTCCTCCAAAAACTGGAAATAGAGTTCCCATACGATCCAGCTATACCATTCCTAGGAATACAAAAATACAATACAAAAATCCCTTCCTCACACCTATATTTATTGCAGCATTATTTACAATAGCCAGACTCTGGAAACAACCAAGATGCCCTTCAACAGATGAATGGCTAAAGAAACTGTGGTACATATACACAATAGAATATTATGTAGCCACCAGGAGAGATGAAGTCATGAAATTTTCCTATACATGGATTTACATGGAATCTATTATGCTGAGTGAAATAAATCAGAGGGAGAAAGATAGATGCAAAATATTCTCACTCACCTATGTGTTTTAAGAAAAATGAAAGATATTTTTGCAATAATTCTCAGAGACAAAAGAGATGAGGGCTGGAAGGTGCAGGTCATGACATGAAACTCACCACAAATAGTAATGAGTGATATGAGAGAAATAACTACATTAAGAACTATCATAACAATGTGAATGAATGAGGGAAGTAGAAAGCCTGTCTAGATTACAGGCAGGGGTGGGGTGGGGAATAGGGAGATTTGGGACATTGGTGGTGGGAATGTTGCACTGGTGAAGGGAGTTTTTCTTTGCATGACTGAAACCCAACCACAATCAGATTTTTAATCAAGGTGTTTAAATAAAGATATTAATTTTAAAAAAAGAAAGAAAGAAATACTATGTGGGGCCAGAATGGTAGCATAGCAGCAGGGTGTTTGCCTTGCATGCAGCTGACCCAGAATGCACCTGGGTTTGATTCCCAGCATCCCATATTGTCCCTCGAGCTAGGAGTAATTTCTGAGTGCACAGCCAGGAGTAAGCCCTGAGCACTGCTAGGTGTGACCCAAAAACCTAAAAAAAGGAAGAAGAAGAAGAAGAAGAAGAAGAAGAAGAAGAACAACAAGAAGAAGAAGAAGAAGAAGAAGAAGAAGAAGAACAAGAAGAACAAGAAGAAGAAGAAGAAGAAGAAGAAGAAGAAGAAGAAGAAGAAGAAGAAAGAAGAAGGAGAAGGAGAAGGAGAAGGAGAAGGAGAAGGAGAAGGAGAAGGAGAAGGAGGAGGAGGAGGAGGAGGAGGAGGAGGAGGAGGAGGAAGAAAAGAAATACACTAAGAAGAAGAAAGAAGAAAAGAAATACACTGTGACCTAGCTAGTCCAATGAGCCCATTGTAGGTGATAATTTTGAGGCCTGAGAGGTAAATTCATTTATGGTTTCACTACCAATAGGTTTAGAAGAGCCAGAATCCAACCCAGAATGTCAGAACTAATAAGAATTATGGGCCCGTATCGATTTAGCTTTGTTATTTTAATATTTATTTGTTTTCCTCACGTATACAGAGCAAACAATACATCTAGTCTTCTTACATGAGTAATGTATTTATAAATTTAGGTCAAAGAAATGAGGAAAAGTGTATATGTGTATATAAAAAGTAAAAATGCTTTGTACAAAGAGAAGTTACTATTTTGTTTGTTTTTGGTTTTAGGTTTGGGGTCACACCTATCGGCACTCAGCAGTTACTGAGCTCAGAAATTACTCCCAAGCTCAGGGACCATATGGGATGCCGGAGATTGAACCCGGGTTTGTCCCTGATCAGAGCATACAAGGTAAACGCCCTCCTATTTTGCTATCTCTCCTGCCCTATACATTCCTTTTTTTTTTATGTGCTCTATACATTTCAATTTAATGTTATCAACTCAGTCTAGCAGTCAGTTGAATCACAGAGAGAAAATTCCTTTCAGTCTCTCCCATCAGAGTCTTCATCTGGGTATTGAGGGTATTGGACTAAGCTTCTCGTACGTGCTTTTCAGCTCTAAAAACTACAAAAACATTGTCAACGCAAACCTACAACTATGAGAATAATTCTGGAACCAGAAGGGACAGGGAAAAATTGAGCAAAAATTAGTTATGATATAGAAGCTCCATGATGACCTGGCTCCAGAGAGTTAATACTTGGAGAATTGTTACCCTCTCATTATCTTTTCTCCTCACACCAGTCCCCATAACAACCAATTGAAGTGGATTTCCCAGTTGAGGACACAGCTTTTATTCTAAGGGGAAAGCCTGTTTCATGACCAACAGCTTCTCTTTTGGAGTCCATAGGGTCCTTGCAGAAAATTTTAAGGGAAAGAAATACTCAGTTTCAACCTTTGTCAGGAACTCTGACTGCCTGGGTCCCCTGGGTCAAGGTGAGAACATCAGACTAGGAGAGAAGGGTAGCTTCTGTGTCTCGAGATCTGTGTCTTACCCAGTAGGACCTGTTTTATCATCCACAATTTCTCCCTTTCCTCAACCTTTCCCTCTCTTTTCTTTCCATATCACTCAGTAAGGATTGTGTCAGTAGTTCTTTCATATAGATTTCCTGATTTTCAGTGAGATCAATTCTTGATCTAGAAGTTGAGGTATTGTGCTGGTGGAAGGAGGCAGTTGTTTATTTTTTTTACAAAAACAATGTATATATGATTTTTAACTTTCTTAAGTATAGATATTAAACTTTCTTACTTTCATCTTTGCTTCATAATAAAAATCTTATGGTCATCTAGAGTCAAGTGAAATCATGTCTTTAAAACCTTAAAACATTAGAAAAGTGGTT
Source organism: Suncus etruscus (assembly GCF_024139225.1). Lineage (NCBI taxonomy): Eukaryota > Metazoa > Chordata > Mammalia > Eulipotyphla > Soricidae > Suncus > Suncus etruscus. The sequence continues at coordinate 103,448,167 of NC_064856.1, forward strand.
GGATTTTAAAAGTTTGTGTTTTTAAATGGATGTGCAAGATTGCATACTTATATTTGAAATATTTTAAATTTTTATTGAATATTTTGTTTGACAATAAATTTTAGTTCCTTAAAAATAGCTTTATTTATCATTTATGAGTTGTAAGAAATATTAAATATATTATAAAATATGGTATTATTAATACTCTGTCATTGGATGTGGCATAATCTCTCCAGAGGCATCTTTGCCTATCCTGGGCATCTGGATTCCCTAGCATGAATCCAAACACAGATCTCACATAAGTTACTTTCTTAGCTCCTTGCAAAGGTGGTTTTGGTTTTACTGTCCTTTATAAGTCTCATTTATTACAGAAGTTTTCTGGACATTCTTGATTTTGAAGAGGATTTTATACCCTTCATAACTCATGATTTCACCATAACCTAAGTAGATCAAAACAGTCAGTCACATATTGTCATCTCCACTTTCTTTGGAGATGAATCAATGTAAAAAAAAAAAGGACATAAATTATACTCATTCTTTTTCTTTTTTAGTGAGGATTTAATTTTTATATATCTTTATTTAAACACAGTGATTACAAATATAATTGTAGTTGGGTTTCAGTCAAGTAAAAAACACCCCCCTTCACCAGTGCAACATTCCCATCACCAATGTCCCAAATCTCCCTCCTTCCCAACCCACCCACACTTGTACATGAGACAGGCTTTCTATTTCCCTCATTCATTCACATTGTTAGGCTAGTTCTCAATGTAGTCATTTCTCTAATAGCACTCATCACTATTTGTGGTGAGTTTCATGTCATGAGCTGCACCTTCCAACCCTCATCTCTTTTGTCTCTGAAAATTATTGCGAAAAATGTCTTTCATTTTTCTTAAAACTCATAGATGAGTGAGACTATTCTGCATCTATCTCTCTCCCTCTGACTTATTTCACTCAGCATAATAGATTCCATGTAAATCCATGTATAGGAAAATTTCATGACTTCATCTCTCCTGACAGCTGCATAATATTCCATTGTGTATTTGTATCACAGTTTCTTTAGCCATTCATCTGTTGAAAGGCATCTTGGTTGTTTTCAGTGTCTGGCTATTTTAAATGGCTCTGCAATGAGTGAGGAAGAGAATTTTGTATTGTATTTTTGTGTTTCTCAGGTATATCTCTAGGAGTGGTATAGCTGGATCATATGGGAGCGCCATACTGCTTTCCATAATGGTTGGACTAGATGGTATTTCCACCAGCAGTGAAAAAGAATTCCTCAGTTATTCTATTTCTTCAGGTTCCAAGTTTTAACAAGATACATTTTGTTAGTAGTAAATAGAACAAGCCACCAAACTTCATTTTAACTGGGAACTCTTGATTGTGTAGAATATTTTTAGTCCTGGCTTCCTTTGTTACTATAATAAAGGAAGAGACATCTGCAATTATGAATCAAGAGTTTGACTTATGCATTTTGTTTTTGTCATGTACTTACTAAGATAATTTCTATAATAAGAAATATAGCATTCTCTCTAAAGAACTCATAAACAGAAAGCCCTAAGGAATGGAATATGCAGTCATTTCTGTGTTTGTGAGTGACTTACACAAATGAGAAACTGCCCAAGCCAATTAATGTGGTAGGCTTGGACAGTTACCAATTGATGTTACCAATTCAAATGCTTCTAATTCAACTTTTGCTTAGATGTAATGATGCCTATTTATTGAGCCATTAATTATTAAGGAATTTTCTCCCAAATTAATCTATAAACCAATGACATCCCTGTTGTTCCTGTCTATAGGTACAGGTGCCATTTATGGTCCCTGCTTGTCATCAATATATAAATGATTGATGCCTATGGGATCATTACTGTGTTCTGTGCATATGCATGAACTTCCTCAAATGCCTTTTCCATAATGTAATAATTCAAGAGTTCTTAAGTTCATTTTGTTTTTTTTTTGTTTTTTTTTTTTGGTTTTTGGGCCACACCCGGTGACGCTCAGGGGTTACTCCTGGCTATGCGCTCAGAAGTCGCTCCTGGCTTGGGGGACCATATGGGACGCCGGGGGATCGAACCGCGGTCCGTCTCCTAGGCTAGCGCAGGTAAGGCAGGCACCTTACCTCGAGCGCCACCGCCCGGCCCCAAGTTCATTTTGTAATGAGCAAATTATACATTATGTATGCCCCTGAATGAGCTCATAAAGTTACAAGATATTAGAATTAAGTATATTTCAAACTTCATAAAGTATAAATGTGTAAGTTGTATGTTACATATAATTTGCATTGGTTTTATATGGTATATTGACATATGAGTTCAATGATTTGAGACACTGTAAAATGTCTATCACAAATATTAAGAACTATTTAATATTCATAATCTCTCATAACTATAACTTTTTCCATTGTGATGAGATTTTAAAATTTATTGTCTTAACTCATTTAAATGAACACTCCGCAGTTATTTATATGGAAATATATTCATTTCCACCACCATTCACCCAAATCCCACTACTTAGTCCACTCTTTCTTTAGCCTTAAGAAAACACAGTGATCTCCATTTTGGTGAACTTTTTATTTTATATTGTACATCTATAAGATCATAAGATATATATGATTATTTATTTTACTTATTTTTGCCCAATATCTTGGTTATATCTTTGTCACAAAAGGCAGAATTTCTTTTTTTTTTTTCCTTAGTCTTATTTTTGAAAGTGCAGGCCATTCTTGACATAACTTGGCCCTCTGGTTCTTACGCTAGGAGAGCTTGGGGGTGACCAGGTCACACCCTGTGATTTCTGCAGTCCATCATATGCTGGGCATGGAACCCAGATCTTTGCGTAAGTGAGGCATATTTTCTATTATTTGAGCAATCTCCCTAATTTCAGAGGCAGAATTCTCCCTTTTCAATGCTTTGTTATATATGCATACATAGTAATTGAACATATGCATACATTTGGTGGTGCTTGGGGCTATTCATATCTTATTTTGGAGTCACTCCTGGAAGTGCTGAGGGACCATACATAGGCAGCACAAGAAATCCAATCTGTGTCAGTTACATACAAGGCAAGCAATATATCTTCACCATCCAGTTGAGTTTTATTAATACAGTGTTATGTTGTTGTGTAGTTGAGTTGGGGCTAACTGCATAGTATCCTGGGCTGGCTAATTACTATGTCATAGCAAAGGCTATTCCTTTAAATGATCAACTTCTTTGATTTTCTTTCTCAAATATTGTATATTTTGAAGAAATTTACCTTTTTTTTAATTTCAGTGTTCTGGATTGCTCAATGTTCTGAACTTAAATTCCTCCTATTACCCATGTGCCCAATATCTACAGTGTTTTTTTCTAAACATGGAAGACATATCTGTCATTTAATTAATTTTAAATGTTCAAACTCAGAGCTCACTTGATCTTCATGAAACACACAAACTTCTTTCAATAAACTTCATTCCTCGAGAAGAATTTTCCCCAAACAGGAAATCAATCCCTCTAGATAGTAAGAATTTCAAATATGTAATGCTCCTAAAAAAGTGATTCCAATTTACTTAGGCAAGCAGATGGGCAGAGAATCTTGCACACGGTGACAAAATCAGGTGCCACACTGTGCTGGAGAAGTGCCCAAAGAACTGAAGAGGAAAGAAACTAGTTGCTTCATAATTAAATAAGTCCCAAATGAAAAGTCAAAGAAACTACTTTGCTATCATCATGGATACAGAGAGAGTGGTGTGATTGCTTAACAGTTACTAGGGTTCTTTCTATAATAAGATAACAGGCAAGATCCCATTCGGTCTCCGTTCCTGATTGTAAGAACACAGAGGGTAAGTATTCTTACTGCACCAAGATTTTGAGTGAAGAATTGCATATGTTTCTGTATAGTGCAATAGCATGGCAGGCAATCAGACTTTTGTCCAGCTGTTTGAGTTAAAAAGCTATCATTTGTAACTATCATGATTTAATGCAAGGCTCTCAGTGTGATGGTTATTTTCAAAGAAGTGATCATGAAGTGGAATACTGTGCACTTGGACTTTCTATCTTTGCTTTCTATTTTTGCCTTTTGAATGTGCCTAGCATTACTTTTGTGTTGGGAGATGGTCTACTGATCTTCTAGAGAGAATAATAGCAGTCAGAGCATCTTGAAGAGATCATACACTACTTTTTGGAAAAGTATTATTAGTTAATAATAATTCATTAGTTATAATTAATTAATTATAAGTATTATTAAGTATTATTATTGTTAGTTGCCATTAGACCTGCATTTTTATTGTTGGCCTTTCCTGAACTGACTCCAAAGTAAAACCAAAATAAAATCTTCTAGCTCTTGTGCCAAGTTTGCCTAATTCCATTGCCATATTTTCTAAACATATGAGTATAAAACACTGTCTTCTACAGCAAGTGCCATTGACCTGAAAATCTCTGATAACTGAGGATCCAATAAAATTCTCTGCATGATAACAAATGATCGTGATTTTCTTATAGAAAACTTAAAAAGCGGTAGATTTTCAAAAGTATCAATGATCCAGGGGAGATCATGAGTCATGGGTCTAGACAATTTAAGTTATAGTAGCTATGGTTTGGGTAAAAATGATCTTTATCTGCATGTAAGGAACACAATGGCTCTTCTCATTTTTGCCAGATTAATTTTTTTTTTTTGGTTTTTTTTTTTTTTTTTTTTTTTTGGTTTTTGGGCCACACCCGTTTGACGCTCAGGGGTTACTCCTGGCTATGCGCTCAGAAATCGCTCCTGGCTTGGGGGGACCATATGGGACACCGGGGGATCGAACCGTGGTCCGTCCTACGCTAGCGCTTGCAAGGCAGACACCTTAACTCTAGCGCCACCTTCCCGGCCCGACCAGATTAATTTTAAGGCTCTTTCTTTGAACTAGAAGTTGGTTTAGTCACTTCTCTTTTCAAGATTTTTATAGATCGGGGTTAGATTTTAGGCTTAGGGTTAGAGTTAGAATTAGAGTATGTGAATCTTCTTATTTCATGAGTCTAGACTGTCCAGCTTCCTGAGTGTAAAAGGTATCTACAAAATTATATACCTTACCTTATGATATATCAATAAAGTATTTATTTTCTAACTCTCAAGTAAAATCTATCCTTAAAATTTTAGATACTCTTATTTTGTATAAATGCTTTGGAACAGTGCTGATAGTTATTTCAAGCTTTTTGTTTAGACACTCCTGGTAGTATTTAGGGGACCATGCAGTGGCTGGAATCAAACACAGACCTTTTGCCAGCAAATATTGTCTCCTAGCATCTATAAGCCATCACTCTGTTCCTTCCAGGATAATTTTAAAAGTATTTACTCCATTACCTATTATTCACATATGAGATTGTGAGTGAGGCTATTCTTCAAGCATTAAGTTAATAGAAAGGCATATCTGATTAAACTTACAATAGTTTACTGTGGATAAACATAACAGTATTTCTACAATCTGTTCTGTTTATATTTCTACATATATGGCAAATCTGAAATGAGAAAGCATGAAACCAAGATATTTTGATGAAGAATGCACTGATGGTGCCACTTATTGCATTTCATTTCCCAAGAGAGTAACAAAATATCTGCAAGACAATTTGTAAATTAAGGTTGGTGAGGCTACACCAAGACACAAATGAAGGAAACTTTGATACATGTGTTTATATATTTAATAAACAACACAGTTGGAAAAGATTATTTTTGTTTTTTTGCAAGAGAAAATCGTTTCCTTTTTTTTTTTTTCTTTTTTTCTCAGCAGATGGTGACAGTCAAGCCTGAAAATGGAGGAAAAAATCACACCACTGTGACTTTCTTTGTTCTCCTGGGACTCATAAAAGACAAAAAACTGCAACTTGTTCTTTTCCCCATCTTCCTTGTGACCTACCTAGTGACCCTTATCTGGAACCTGGGTCTAATCATGTTAATCAGGCTGGACTCCCAACTGCAAACTCCAATGTACTTTTTTCTCAGCTCCTTGTCTTTTATGGACACCTGCTATTCTACATCAATCAACCCTAAAATGCTTTACGACTTCTTCAAAGATGAGAAGACAATTTCCTTCTTTGCTTGTGCCACCCAGTATTTTGTTGGTGCTTCAATGGCTCAGGGCGAGTGTTTCATCTTGGCCGCCATGGCCTATGACAGATATGTAGCTATTGGGAAACCTCTGCAGTATTCAACCATCATGTCACCTGGGCTCTGTTGGAAGATGGTTTTATATGCCTATGGCAGTGGCATCCTTTGTAGCTTAGCTGAAACAGTTTCTACCTTTAATCTTTACTACTGTGGATCCAATATCATTCCACATTTTTTCTGTAACATGTCTGAGATTGTCGCCTTAGCTTGCTCCAGTCCATTCTTCAGTAATATCATTATTTTTTTGGTAGCTATTTTTGTTGGCTTTGGCTCTTTGATTATTATCATTTTATCCTATGGTTTTATTGCAGCTTCCATTCGGAAAATGTCTCCTGGCAAAGGTAGTTCCAAGGCCTTCAATACCTGTGCCTCCCATCTGACAGTTGTGATTCTGTACTATGGAACAGGTCTCGCAGTGTACTTACACCCTAATTCAGGCCACTCTAGGACACAGGACAAGATAATGTCCTTGTTCTATGTTCTCCTCATCCCCATGTTAAATCCTGCTATCTATAGTCTGAGGAACAAGGAGATCAAAGAGTCCCTCAAGAAAGTAATAAAGAGGGCTGCACAAAAATTTCACTAAGAATAATATTTGGGCATGTATAATATCCTATCATAAAGGCAAAGGTAAGGATATAGGTGGTCCTTTTTGATAAATATTAGTATATACTGTAATGTCTTTTCACCTGCAGTCATTATTTTACTTACTTTGTGTTCACTATTTTATATTTTAAATGCTCTGTAATAATGTCTAAAGTATATTTGTAAATTGATGTTGCTAAACATAGACTTTACAAAAATCTTTTTCTGTGTAGAGGGTGATGAAGTGATAGAGAGATGAAAAGACAGAATGAGGAAATGAGAGAAAAAAACAAGAAGGAGGGTTGTTAAAAAGAAAAAGGAAGAGGAAAAGAAATGTCAAGAAAAGAAATCGAAAACTATTTTGGGGCCTTTTAATCCCAAATATTCTTTTTCTTCTTTCCACTTCTTAATATCTTTATGAACTGAATTTGAGGAATGGAATAGAAAATAGCTATGTGCTCAGGGATCTCTCCTGGTGGAGTTCAGTGGACCATATAAGGTGTCAGAGATCAGACCCAGATCAGTCATATGCAAGACAAGTTCCTTACCTGCTGTATGATTGCTGTGGCAATTATCTATCCGTTTTTTACTCGTAGTAACTTTTTGAAAATGTCTATTTTCAACTTAGGCTCTTACCTTCCTGTCCCAATTCTAATAAAACATATTCCTGAATATAGATAATATTTTTGTTATTTAATTTTATTTTCAGGCTAATGATTGCTCATTTGATCACTATAAAACAGATGAATTCCTTTCAGTAAACTAGACTCTTCAAAAAAAATTCTTCACACAGGATCACAGGCTGGTAGCAGTACTACAATGATCTGATCATCTGTGGTCCAGGTGGGTGTTGCAACCTGCCCAGATACATAGGAGAAAATGACTGCACTTGAGTGTTTTTGAGACTCAGAAAAGAGATTTGATACAAGAAATAAGGAAGACTAGTTCTGGTTGACCAACTTAGATAACTGAACTCAAGCTCATTTATCTCCAGAAACAGAAGCAAAGTGTTTGATACTCCTTCATACACACCTATAGAATTGATTTCATACGAATTCCTATCCTTAAAGTGTTTTAAGGATAAAATAAGATTTGATAAATGAGACCATAGCCTTGTATCTGGCAAATGGAAAGATCTCAGTTTACTAATAGCACTATTAGGTCTGTCACCAAGGTTACAGTCAAGGATAGTTGTGTCTGTCTTCCTGTCTGGGTTTTATTTGTTTTTACTATGTTTTATTTATTTTTACTATGGTTTACTATGTTTTATTTGTTTTTACTATGTTTTATTTATTTTTACTATGATCTTGATCATTCTTTGAGCTGGTGGAGATTCACAGATTTTTGTGCAAATTTTAAGTCCTCTGGTGGTGCAGATATAACCCATTAATCAGTTATTGGGTTATTCAAAATAATTATTTCTGGGCCCGGAGAGATAGCACAGCAGTGTTTGCCTTGCAAGCAGCCGATCCAGGACCAAAGGTGGTTGGTTCGAATCCCGGGGTCCCATATGGTCCCCCGTGCCTGCCAGGAGCTATTTCTGAGCAGACAGCCAGAAGTAACCCCTGAGCACCACCAGGTGTGACCCAAAAACCAAAAAAAAAAAATTATTTCTGAATTCAGTTATTATAATTGATATAATATAATTATATTTATATAATTATGTATCAGTTATAATCATTATTTTAAATAATGTAAATTATTATAAATAATTATATTATGGTTATCATTTGTAATAGTGTATATTATAAATTATATATTTATATAGTTTTATATATTATATGTTATAATGTATAATGCTTATAATTATATAATTAATATAATATACAATAATATAACTTAATATAATAGTTCAGTTATTGGGTTATTCAGAAATAACCCGTTATTCTTTCTTGTCTCTTTGGCTTTCTTTTATATTATTTTTCTATTTACAGTGATTTTTCAGGAGCTTTTCCTGACTCTACAGTCAAGAATTACTCTTGGAATTACTTAGGGGACCATATGGATATTTGGGATCTAAGCATGATTAGTCTTTACCATGCCCCAGCTCCAGACTTGTTCATATGGTCCCTGGCAGGGAGAGGAACTAAAGAGATATTTAATGGGAAAATATGAGATATGACCCTTATGATCATTAAAATTGTGAAAGAGGGGGCCTTAAGTGACAGTGCAATGATTAGGACAGTAGCCTTGCATTCAATTCCAGGTTTGATTTTCAGCATCCATATATATGCTCCCCCAAATACTTCTAAGAGCAATTCCTAAATGCAGAGCTAAAAGTAACCCCTGAGCAAATGAACCATAAGCTAAATATATATTTATATATTTGAGCTTCCATATTACCTTATATATTTATATTTATTTATATATAAGACAAAATAGGAGTGAGTGAGAAATGGCTGCAGGTGGGGGTTTCCAGGCAGAGTGCTGACTGCTCTACCTGCAGAATCTCCACCGGGCTGTGCTTCTTCTGAGGAACTGAGCACCGGAAGGGAGCCCTGTCCTACCCTTCTCTGTCTTTCCTGAACTCTGGAAGCTCTCCTCAGAGCCCTGGGAAGCGAACCCCAAAGAAACTACATTCAGAAGCTACCCAGCGAGCCAGTGAGTGAGTGAGAAATGGCTGCAGGTGGGGGTTTCCAGGCAGAGTGCTGACTGCTCTACCTGCAGAATCTCCACCGGGCTGTGCTTCTTCTGAGGAACTGAGCACCGGAAGGGAGCCCTGTCCTACCCTTCTCTGTCTTTCCTGAACTCTGGAAGCTCTCCTCAGAGCCCTGGGAAGTGAACCCCAAAGAAACTACATTCGGGAGCTACCCAGCGAGCTAGTGAGTGAGTGAGAAAAGGCTGCAGGTGGGGGTTTCCAGGCAGAGTGCTGACTGCTCTACCTGCAGAATCTCCACCGGGCTGTGCTTCTTCTGAGGAACTGAGCACCGGAAGGGAGCCCTGTCCTACCCTTCTCTGTCTTTCCTGAACTCTGGAAGCTCTCCTCAGAGCCCTGGGAAGATAACTCCAAAGAAACTACATTCGGGAAGAGATAACAATGCTATCTGGGCAAAAGCTGGCTCCCTGTGTGTGACACCAGGCGGGGAAAATCCGCGAAAGTACACCGGCCCAGTGGGGCTCAACTGTGAAAGACTGTGAGTGTGACCTGTCTATGTCTGTCTACTGTCCTCTTGCGTGAAACTCTTGCGAGTGGGGCAAAAAGAGGCTCAGAGGAGCACGGCCGCTCCGCTTCGCTACGCGGCCGTGCACTCTTTCTAAGGAAAGAACTCCATTGCAACAAGAAGGAAAAATCACACTAAGAACGGCGCTATATCACAGAAGCAAACATTTCTCTCTGGACTGTCTTCTCTGTTGCATGCTCGGGCCTAAGATTTGACCCAGTGTGAGGCTTCATCCACGGAGGACTCCCCTCCCTTAGAGGCAAGTCAGCCCATCCAGAAAGGGAGGAGCCAGAGGAGTGTGCTGCCTACATCATATAGACAATGAATACCACCACAACACGTAGAAAAACCCACAATACAAGTGTGACAATGGGGAAACAACGCAGGCCAGCATCAGACATAGAGAATGAAGATGACAATTCTGAGGACCAGATAATGACTGAACAACTAATCAACCTCACAGATAAGGACTTTAGACTAGCAATATGGAAGGTGCTCAACAGACTCCAAGAAACCATGGATCGAGTTGAACAGAACACTAATAAGAACCAAGAAAATATGAAGGCAGAAATGACAAAACTCCAAACTGAAATAACATGTCAACTAACAGGACTGAAAAAGTCAGTAAACGAAGTGAATGACAAAATGGATAAGCTCTGGGACAGGGTATCAGAAGCTGAGAATAGACTTGGTGCTGTGGAAGATGAGATACATAACAATTCCATACAGCAGGAGAGATTGGACAAAAAAACTTAAAGCAAATGAGCAGACAATGGAAAAATTAGTCAAAGAATGGGAACAGACGAAAATAGAAGTATATGATAAGATCAACAGAAACAACTTAAGAATCATTGGAGTCCCAGAGACCCAGGAAGAAAATTTCCAGGAAGAATCAATGGTCAAGAACATCATTAAAGAGAAACTTCCAGAGCTAAAGAATATATGTGATCAAATCCTGCATGCCCGAAGAGTACCAACCAAAAGAGACCCCAGAAAAACCACCCCAAGACACATCCTAGTCACAATGACAAATCCCACAGATAGAGACAGAATTCTGAAAACAGCAAGATCAAAAGGGGAAATCATGTTCAAGCAAGCTTCCCTGAGATTTACAGCAGACCTGTCACCAGAAACACTCAATGCCAGAAAGCAGTGGTGGGATATTGTGACAAGACTGAATGAAATGAATGCTTCACCCAGAATACTATACCCAGCAAAACTCACTTTCCGGATTGATGGAAGAATACATGGTTTCACAGACAAAAAACAGCTCAGAAACTTCACAGACACAAAACCAGTCTTAAGAGAAAAACTGAAAGACCTAATCTAAGACAAGACTACCCAAAAGACACACCAAATTTTGAAATAAAGATGGCATTAAATCCCAGGACAATTCTTTCTCTCAACGTCAATGGACTAAATGCACCAGTTAAGAGACACAGAGTGGCTAAATGGATCAAAAAACTCAATCCAACCTTCTGCTGCCTACAAGAAACGCACCTGAATAGTCAGAACAAACATAGACTCAAAATAAAAGGCTGGAGAAAAATTATCCAAGCAAACAACACCCATAAAAAAGCTGGAGTGGCCATACTAATATCAGATAATGCAAACTTTATACTCAGGAAGGTTGTAAGGGACAAAGATGGACATTTTATATTAATCAAGGGGTACGTAGAGCAGGAAGAATTCACTCTCCTAAACATATATGCACCGAATGAGGGGCCAGCAAAATATTTAATACAACTGTTGACAAATCTGAAAAATAATATCAACAACAACACAATAATTGTGGGGGACCTTAACACGGCTTTGTCAACACTGGACAGGTCAACCAGACTGAAACCCAACAAGAATATACTAGACCTGAGGAGAGAAATGGAAGAAAGAGGCCTAGTGGATATATATAGGACACTCCATCCCCAGAAACCTGGATACACATTCTTCTCCAATGTACATGGGACATTCTCCAGGATAGACTACATGCTGGCACATAAAACATACCTCCATAAGATCAAGAGGATAGAAATTTTGCAGACTACCTTCGCTGACCACAAGGCTCTGAAATTATTTGTGAATTCCAAAGGGACTCAGAAGAAACACTTCAACACCTGGAAGTTAAACAGCCTCATGCTCAATAACCAGTGGGTCCGAGATGAAATCAAGGAGGAAATAAAAAGGTTCCTGGAAACAAATGACAATAAAGACACAAACTCTCAGAACTTATGGGACACAGCAAAAGCAGTACTGAGAGGAAAATTTATAGCTTTGCAAGCACACATCAGGAAGGAAGAAGGAGCTTACCTGAGTAGCTTAATGACACAGCTAATAGAACTAGAAAATGCTCAACAAAAGGACCCAAGAATAGGAAGACAGAAGGAAATAACAAAGCTGAGAGCAGAAATCAACGAAGTGGAAACTCAAAAAACAATCCGAAAGATCAACGAAAGCAAAAGTTGGTTCTTTGAAAAAATAAACAAGATTGATAGACCACTGGCAAACCTAACAAAGAAAGAGAGAGAGAGAAACTTGATAACTCGTATCAGGAATGAAAAAGGAGAGATCACTACTGATATGACAGAGATTCAAAGGGTAATCAGAAACTACTTTGAAAAACTCTACGCCACTAAAAATGAGAACCTGGAAGAAATGGATAAATTCTTGGACTCTTATAATCTTCCACGGTTGAAGGAAGAGGATGTAGCATATCTAAACACCCCCATCACCATTGATGAAATTAAAACAGTAATCAAATGTCTGCCGAAAAACAAAAGCCCAGGTCCAGATGGATTCACTAATGAATTCTATCAAACTTTCCAAGAGGAACTACTGCCAATCTTGGCAAGACTCTTTCATGAAATTGAACAAACAGAAACACTCCCAAATAGCTTTTATGAAGCCAACATCACCTTGATACCTAAACCAGACAGAGACGCTACCAAAAAAGAAAATTACAGACCAATATCACTGATGAATGCAGATGCAAAGATCCTCAACAAAATCCTGGCAAATAGGATTCAATGCCTCGTTAAGAAGATCATCCACTACGATCAAGTAGGTTTCATCCCAGGAATGCAAGGCTGGTTTAACATCCGTAAATCTATCAACATAATACACAACATCAATAACAAGAAAAATAAAAACCACATGATCATATCAATAGATGCAGAGAAAGCATTTGATAAGGTCCAACACCCATTCTTGATCAAAACTCTCAGCAAGATGGGAATGGAGGGAACCTTTCTCAATATAGTGAAGGCCATCTACCACAAGCCAGTGGCAAATATTATCCTCAATGGAGAAAAACTGAAAGCCTTCCCTCTAAATTCTGGCACAAGACAAGGCTGTCCTCTCTCACCACTCCTATTCAACATAGCACTGGAAGTACTTGCTATAGCGATTAGGCAAGAAAAGGATATCAAGGGAATCCAGATAGGAAAGGAAGAAGTCAAGCTCTCACTGTTTGCAGATGACATGATACTCTACTTAGAAAACCCTAAAGACTCTATCAAAAAGCTTCTAGAAACAATAGACTCATATAGCAAGGTGGCAGGCTACAAAATTAACACACAAAAATCAATGGCCTTTCTATATACCAATAGTAATAAGGATGAAATGGACATTAAGAAAACAACCCCATTCACAATAGTGCCACACAAACTCAAATATCTTGGAATCAACTTGACTAAATATGTGAAGGACCTATACAAAGAAAACTATAAAACTCTGCTCCAAGAAATAAGAGAGGACACACGGAAATGGAAACGCATACCCTGCTCATGGATTGGCAGGATTAACATCATCAAAATGTCAATACTCCCCAAGGCATTATACAGATTTAATGCCATCCCTCTAAAGATACCCATGACATTCTTCAAAGAAGTGGATCAGACACTTTTGAAATTCATTTGGAACAATAAACACCCTCGAATAGCTAAAGCAATCATTGGGAAAAAGAATATGGGAGGAATTACTTTTCCCAACTTTAAACTGTACTACAAAGCAACAGTTATCAAAACAGCATGGTATTGGAATAAGGATAGGTCCTCAGATCAGTGGAATAGGCTTGAATACTCAGAAAATGTTCCCCAGAGATACAACCATCTAATTTTTGATAAAGGAGCAGGAAATCCTAAATGGAGCAGGGAAAGCCTCTTCAACAAGTGGTGTTGGCACAATTGGATAGCCACTTGCAAAAAATTAAACTTAGACCCCCAGCTAACATCATGTACAAAGGTAAAATCCAAATGGATTAAAGACCTCGATATCAGCCCCAAAACCATAAGATATATAGAACAGCACATAGGCAAAACACTCCAGGACATTACAGGCATCTTCAAGGAGGAAACTGCACTCTCCAAGCAAGTGAAAGCAGAGATTAACAGATGGGAATATATTAAGCTGAGAAGCTTCTGCACCTCAAAGGAAATAGTGCCCAGGATACAAGAGCCACCCACTGAATGGGAGAAACTATTCACCCAATACCCATCAGATAAGGGGCTTATCTCCAAAATATACAAGGCACTGACAGAACTCTACAAGAAAAAAACATCTAACCCCATCAAAAAATGGGGAGAAGAAATGAACAGACACTTTGACAAAGAAGAAATACACATGGCCAAAAGACACATGAAAAAATGTTCCACATCACTAATCATCAGGGAGATGCAAATCAAAACAACGATGAGATACCACCTCACACCCCAGAGAATGGCACACATCACAAAGAATGAGAATAAACAGTGTTGGCGGGGATGTGGAGAGAAAGGAACTCTTATCCACTGCTGGTGGGAATGCTGTCTAGTTCAACCTTTATGGAAAGCGATATGGAGATTCCTCCAAAAACTGGAAATCGAGCTCCCATACGATCCAGCTATACCACTCCTAGGAATATACCCTAGGAACACAAAAATACAATACAAAAACCCCTTCCTTACACCTATATTCATTGCAGCTCTATTTACCATAGCAAGACTCTGGAAACAACCAAGATGCCCTTCAACAGACGAATGGCTAAAGAAACTGTGGTACATATACACAATGGAATATTATGCAGCTGTCAGGAGAGATGAAGTCATGAAATTTTCCTATACATGGATGTACATGGAATCTATTATGCTGAGTGAAATAAGTCAGAGAGAGAGAGAAAAACGCAGAATGGTCTCACTCATCTATGGGTTTTAAGAAAAATGAAAGACACCCTTGTAATAATAATTTTCAGACACAAAAGAGAAAAGAGTTGGAAGTTCCAGCTCACCTCAGGAAGCTCACCACAAAGAGTGATAAGTTTAGTTAGAGAAATAACTACATTTTGAACTGTCCTAATATTGAGAATGTACGAGGGAAATGTAGAGCCTGTTTAGGGTACAGGCAGGGGTTGGGTGGGGAGGAGGGAGATTTGGGACTTGGGTGATGGGAATGTTGCACTGGTGATGGGTGGTGTTCCTTTTATGACTGAAACCCAAACACAATTATGTATGTAATCAAGGTGTTTAAATAAAAAAAAATATGCAAAAAAAAAAAAAAAAAAAAAAAAGACAAAATATATGTATGAAAGAGGGTTAGAGAGATAAAACAGTGGGTATAGTGCTTGTCTTGAGTGATATCAACCTATCAGGGGTATCCTTCCTACCACAAAAAGAACATGAAAAATAAGCCATATCCATATCACTATTTATTAGAAAAATTCAAGTCAAATCAAAATGATATATCATTTTATACTGTTTAGAAACTCTATTTTCTAGAACAAAAGAGATAGCAAATGCTAGTTAAAATGCAGATAAGAGGGAACCTTTTCCCCTAAAATGTAACAAGTTATAGTAGCATAATTCTCTTTATGTGAACATAGATTAATTCAGTTACTCTGAAATCAGTATGGAGTTTTCCGACTAAAATTGAAATTTGGTTATTTTTTCCTTTTTTATTTCTTTCTTATTATTTTTATTTTTATTTTATTTTTATAAGTTTTCTTTTACTTTTTTATTTATTTATTTAAAAAGAAAAAACCCTTTACCAGTGCAACATGCCTGTGGGGGGAGGATGTCAAACCCCTTGTTGATGGTCTCCAAGTCAAAGAATGATTCCCAAAAAGATAAATTGAATTCCATTCTTCCGTCCCCCCTTTTGGGGGAGACTTTGATAATAATATCCGACGTGAATGATCAACGAATGCAAAAGATTAGGGGGCCAAAGGTTCAGCAAAGAAAGTCTTTTGTCAGTTGCAGCCAGCTCCAAAAAGCAAACCGAACCAGCAGTCAGTTCTGGCAAAAGAGCTCCCTATGCCTCCCCAACAAGCTATTTATTTATTTCCTTAACCACCCCCACCTGGAAGATCCAGGTGGGATGACAGGCAAAAACATTATTACAACAATCACACAACACATGCCCATCACCAATGTCCCAAGTGTCCCTCCTCCCCACCCCACACCGGCCTGTGCTCTAGACACAATAATCAAGATCTATAATTATCAAAAATAACCAATATCAATCATTATCAAGATTTACAAAGAGAGAAACATAATTGGAAAAATAAATGAAATAAAATGAATAAATGAATAAAATAAATGAAAGGGGAGATTTCAAAACAAATAATATAGAAATTAAAAGATTAATTAGATTATTTTGAGAATCTGTATGTGATAAAATGAGAAAACCTGGAAGAAATGGATATATTCTTAGAGTCCTATAACCTCCCATATTTGAACAAAGATTAAGTGGAATACCTGTATCGAGGAAACTAAAATTTCCCCCAAACAAATTACCATGCCTTGATGGATTCAGTAGTGAATTTTTTATACTTTAAAAAAAGACATACTGCCAATGATTTTCAGGCTCTTCCATGAAAACGCAGAAACAGAAACTCTTCTAAACCGTTTGTATAAAGTGAACATCACTCTGTTGCCAAAAGCAGAGAAATCACTATAAAAGAGAATTACAGAGTAATGTATATAATGAATCCAATTGCAAATATCCACAACAGAAAACTAGTAAATAAAATCCAACAATTCATCAAGAAAGTCATACACAATAACCTAATAGGATTTATCTCCAATATGCAAGAATTATTTAATATACACAAATCAATATAATAACCATATTAATAAAAAAATTTAAAAAAAAAACCTGCACAGAAATTGCAGAGATCCAAAGGGTAATCAGAGACTACTTTGAGAAACTTTATGCTACTAAACATGAGACCCTAGAAAAAATGGGAAAATTCTTGGACACTTATAACCTTCCACATTTAGGTAAGGAGGATGTACCATATCTAAACACCCCCATCACTACTGAGGAAATTGAAACTGTAACCAAACATCTGCCCAAAAAGAAAAGCCCAGGCCCAGACGGTTTTTCTAATGAATTTTTTAAAATCTTTCAAGAGGAGCTACTACCAATCCTAGCCACGATCTTCCATGAAATTGAAAAAACGGGAAAACTCCCAAACAGCTTTTATGAAGCCAACATCACCTTGATACCAAAACCAGACAGAGACACAGCCAAAAAAAAAAAAAAATTACAGACCAATATCCCTGATGAATGCTGATGCAAAGATCTTCAACAAAATCCTGGCAAATAGGATCCAATGCATCATCAAGAAGGTCATACACTACGACCAAGTAGGTTTCATCCCAGGAATGCAAGGATGCTTTAACATCCGTAAATCTATTAACATCATACACAACATCAACAACAAGAAAAATTAAAATCACATGATCATATCAATAATTGCAGAGAAAGCATTTGATAAGGTCCAACACCCATTCTTGATCAAAACTCTCAGCAAGATGGGAATAGAAGGAACCTTTCTCAATATAGTTGAAGCCATCTACCACAAGTCAATGGCAAATATTATCCTCAATGGAGAAAAACTAAAAGCCTTTCCTCTAAATTCTGGTACAAGACAAGGCTGTCTGCTCTCACCACTCCTCTTCAACATAGTACTGGAAGTTCTTGCTATAGCGATCAGGCAAGAAAAAGATATCAAGGGAATCCAGATAGGAAAGGAAGAAGTCAAGCTCTCATTGTTTGCAGACGACATGATACTCTACTTAGAAAACCCTAAAGACTCTACCAAAAAGCTTCTAGAAACAATAGATTCATATAGCAAGGTGGCAGGCTACAAAATCAACCTACAGAAATTAACGGCCTTATTATACACCAATAATGATAGGGAAGAGATGGAAGTCAGGAAGGCAATTCCATTCACAATTGTGCCACACAAACTCAAATATCTTGGAGTCAACTTGACCAAAGACATGAAGGACCTATACAAAGAAAACTATAAAGCCCTGCTCCAAGAAATAAGAGAGGACAGATAAAAATGGAAACACATACCATGCTCATGGATTGGCAGGATTAACATCATTAAAATGGCAATACTCCCCAAAGCATTATAAAGATTTAATGTGATCTCCTTAAAAATACCCATGACATTCTTCAAAGAAGTGGATCAAATACTTATGAAGTTCATCTGGAACAATAAACACCCTTGAATAGCTAAAGCACTCCTAGGGAAAAGGAAAATGGGAGGCATTACTTTCCCCAACTTTAAACTGTACTACAAAGCAATAGTTATCAAAACAGCATGGTATTGGAATAAAGACAGACCCTCAGATCAGTGGAATAGGCTTGAGTTCTCAGAGAACATTCCCCAGACATACAATTACCTAATTTTTGACAAAGGAGCAAGAAATCCTAAGTGGAGCAGGGAAAATCTCTTCAACAAGTGGTGCTGGAAGAAATGATTAGCCATTTGCAAAAAAGCGAACATAGACCCCTAGTTAACATCATGTACGAAGGTAAAATCCAAATGGATTAAAGACCTTGATATCAGACTGGATACCATAAGGTATATAGAACAACACATCAATAAAACACTCCATGATATTGAGACTAAAGGCATCTTCAAGGAGGAAACTGCACTTTCCAAACAAGTGGAAGCAGAGATCAACAGATGGAATACATTAATCCGAGAAACTTCCGTACCTCAAAAGAAATAGTGCCCAGGATACAAGACTCACCCACTGAGTGGGAGAAACTATTCACCCAACACCCTTCAAATAAGGGGCTAATATCCAACATATACAGGGCACTGACAGAACTTTACAAGAAAAAAACATCTAATCCCATCAAAAAATGGGGGAGAAGGAATGAACAGACACTTTGATAAAAAAGAAATACAAATGGCCAAAAGGCACATGAAAAAATGCTCCTCATCATTAATCATCAGGGAGATGCAAATCAAAACAACGATGAGATACCACCTCACACTGCAGAGATTGGCGCACATCACAAAGAATGAGAACAATCAGTGCTGATGGGGATGTAGAAAGAAAGGAACTCTTATCCACTGCTGGATTTTCCCAGTATCACTTGTATAACAGGATTTCTTTTGTTCCACTCATATTTTTTGCTCCTTTATGAAAAATTAATTCATACCTGGGAACATATGTTAATATATATCCATACATGTCAATATAAAAATTAACATATACCAGGGAATCTGTCTCAGACTATTCTATTCAATTTTCTCCCTTACTGTTTTAAAGAGTCCATCTCTCTCTTTGTTTTTTTGCCATTTCGATTAATAAATGACTTGGCATTGCTCTGTTAGGGTCTACTTTGTTTGGCACTCTTTTTTTGCCTCTTAGATTTGTAGAGAAGCCGCTTTCCCAAGAGCAGGAAAGTTCTCTGCTATTATCTTCCCTCACTACTTGTTCCTCACCTTTCCTTTTTTTCCTTTCTGATATTCCTATTAGTCAGAGTTTATATATTTTGTGTTTGTTCATGAAGTACCTTATATTTTCTTCCTACGTTTTGTCTCTCCTTTCTTTTTTGACTTCTTTATCACTGCCCACTTGTAATTTGTCTTCAAATTTGATTCTGTAATATTTCACCTGTGTGATTCTACTATTATGGCTTGCTGAAATGTTTTTAGTTCCTTTAGTTCCATTTTTTTTTTTTTTTTTTTTTTTTGGTTTTTGGGCCACACCTGGTAACGCTCAGGGGTTACTCCTGGCTATGCGCTCAGAAGTTGCTCCTGGCTTGGGGGACCATATGGGACGCCGGGGGATCGAACCGCGGTCCGTCTCCTAGGCTAGCGCAGGTAAGGCAGGCACCTTACCTCCAGCGCCACCGCCCGGCCCCCTTTAGTTCCATTTTTATGGATTCTCTCATCTTCTGAAAGAGTTCTTCTTTGAGTTGGTTGAATTGTTCATCTATAGGTTTCTTAATTTGGCAAGCTAGTGACTCCTTGATTTCCATTGCTAAAACATTAAGTGTTGATTTTAGATTCTCATCTATAAAGCTCAGGCTTTTGGGTAGACTTGGAAATTTGCCAGGATTTCTCTCCATATTTGCAACTGTAGTTGTCTTCCTTAGCTTCCACATTAATCTTTGTATTTAATGATTTGGAATGCTATAGTATCAAGTTGCTTAAAAAGTGATTTATTAAATTGTTTGCATGAAAGATGACTCAAGGTATTTCTCTTCAAATGTTATTTTTCTAAACAAGCAAGGTTATCTAAGTATGATAAAAAAAAATATATTGCAAACTGGGGCTGGAAAGATAGCACATTGGTAGGGAGTTTGTCTTGCACATAAATGTTATTTTTCTAAACAAGCAAGGTTATCTAAGTATGATAAAAAAATATATTGCAAACTGGGGCTGGAAAGATAGCACATTGGTAGGGAGTTTGTCTTGCACATAGCCAATTCAGGAAGGATGGTGGTTCGAAATCCGGCATCCCATATGGTTCCCTGTGCCTACCAGAAGCAATTTCTGAGAGCAAAGCCAGAAGTAACCCTGACCATGCCACCAGGTGTGACCCAAAAACAACAACAACAACAAAAATAGATATCTATATATATATATATATATATATATATATATATATATATATATTGCAAATTAGTTCTTTGTGTTGTTCTGCTGGGTTTTGAGCTGTATGTTTTCTAAGAGAAAGAAGTGCTCTATCCAATCTGAAAGGATCTATATGAAATAAATTGACTTCACATAGATTCACTAATGTCCACATGGTGTGAGAGTAAGAGGATTGATGGGAAGGAAGGGAAATTTCTGTTCCTGCCCAGACACAGACCTAACTGGCCCTAGGGGGCAGATGATCAGGAATGGCTCTGGAACCTGGAAGGATGCTGTGGAAAGGCCCAAAAGACAATCCTGTTTGTGTTTGGTAGGAGGGATTAGGATGGGAGGTTCCCTATTCTGGCCCAGACACAAAGATGACTGGCCCGAAAGGAACAGACAATCAGGAATGCTGCTGGAACACTGAAGGAGGCTGTGGGAAGGCCTGAAAGACGATCTCATTTATGTTTGGAGGGAGGAATTAGAACAGGAGGGAAAAGAGGATGATTCTCATGTTATTTTTTTAATTCAATTCAAAGTTCTCTTGTTATGTATTCATTTACTTTGAAACTTTTATGGATCTTCTGTTGTTTGGAAGTTTTTCACATTTCATCTTTGAGTTCATGTGTGTGTGTGTGTGTGTGTGTGTGTGTGTGTGTGTGTGTGTGTGTGTGGCTTTGGGACACACCCAGGCAATTATTGACCTTTTCATGTCTCTCTAAATAGAAAAATAGATAGCACTTTTTTATCTCCTCATTAAGTCTAGAGGTTGCCAATCTCCTTTCTTCAGATTTCCCCTTATGTTGATTCTTATCAACGACACAGACAGGCAGGATAATATGTCTATCACCAGGTCATTAGCCATTTAAACATTCTAATCTCAAGATAATTCTTAGCCTACCTACTCACTCTGCCTTTCTCTATTTTACATTAGAATCTCTAAATAGTTTTATCTGCTCATTTAGGAGAAAGCAAAGCATCCAGATGAATTTGGGCTGGGTTATGATGTAACTATGTTCTTTACTATGTAATGATTCGGAAATATGAAAGCGTCCTCAATATTCATCTATATCTACCCACATATATGATATATTTAAGATTCTCTGAGAATGGAAAAACTAAAAGAAATTGGCCTGACATCTGAAAATTAGAGATTGTGTCACAACTTATTTCTGGCAAAAGTTGCCATAATACATTTAATTGCCTTAGATTAAATCAACACAGAACTCCTAAGAACATTTGTGCTCTGTTAAAACTTTCGAGCTTCCAACGGACCAATTGTAGCCAGTAGAAAACAAGAAAAACTCTTTTCACATATAGCTGTATTCATTTCTATGTGAAAAGAGCACACTGATCCCCTTTTCTAACATGTTTATACAACGTGGTCTTCTATGGTTTCTAATTGCATATTTTCAACACTAGAATCATGTACCTGTATGAGATTATTGAAAAGCTACTAAACTATGAATTAGCTGTTTATCACTGAATCTCTTCTGGACATAGACTAAACAATTTTCTCCCTCTTTGACGCTGCTCTCTAGCTTCTCAATCTGGTGTATGATCAAATAAGTTGTTTCATGGCCAGTAAATCCCATCTTTTCTATTCATTTTCCCCCATGCTATCTCTTGGATGCCAGGAATGACTCCCAGATGGCCTTGAAGGTATCACTAAAAACATATAGTAAAAGATAAAGCTGGTAAGGAAATACATATAAAATATTCAAAAGACATATACATGTCCCTTTTATGTCTTTGAAATAGTTGGGATGTGTTAAATCCGGTACACCACTTTGGTCTGTGATTTGGCCTGTGTAGTACTGAAGTTAAAAAGGGTAAATGTGGGATAATGATAGTTGGAGTGAGGGAGTGAAGGACTAAAAATAAACTTGTAGGGGTGTGGGAAAGGGCAGAATACAAGATGGACATTTTACACATGCAAAACATACCTTAATCATAAGAAATACTATTAATATATAATGTAAGCGTGTGGGCGCTAGCCCCCGCATGATTCTGAGAATGGGGACCGATAAGAAGTTGCCAGTGACTGCCTTAGTGCAACCCAGCAACTCCTAGCATCCCCCAAGCTAGGGACTCACCGTTCTGGCCGCCTGGGAGAAGGGGATCAAAGGGGGACAGCTGGGGGCCTTTCTAGCCTTCCAGCACCCCCAAGCTAGGGAGAAGGCCTTCAGCCTGGGATCTTCCCAGACCCCATGCCTGCTAGACCTAGCCTCCAGATCAAGCTGCAAGAGTTGCTTAATTGAATGTAGTCTTATTTGTTTACCTTTCCTTATACTTTTTTGGTCAGCAGTGTTTCATCATTGAAGATGCCTTTCACTTCTATACCTTGAATAGTTTTTATGTTTTTCTCTATGTACCTTACCTTGTGGTTTCAGGTCTTTAATCCATTTTTATTTGACCTTTGTGAATGGTCTTAGAAAGAGATCAGATTTCTGAGTTCATTTTCTTGCACATAGCTGACTAGTTTCCCCAATATCACTTGCTTTTTCCACTCCCCCCCCTTTTTTTTTTTTATCAAAAATTAACTTTAGAGGCCAGAACAATGGCATAGTAGTAAGGCTTTTGCTTTGCATGCTGCTGATTCAGGACAAACCACAGTTCTGTCCCCTGGCGTCCCAGGAGTGATTTCTGAGCACATAGCCAGTAGTAACCCTTGAACGTGACTGTGTGTGGCCCAAAAACAAAAAAAAAATTAACTTTATACCTAGGAATATGTTAATATACTTTCATATATGTCAATATAAAAATTAACATGTACCTGAGAACCATCTCAGGATATTCAATTCTATTTCATTGACCTAATAGACTGTCTTTATTGTAGTGCCATGTAAATTATTACCACTTTGTAGTAGAGTTTGAAATTGGAAAAAAGTGATATCTCCTGTGAGGCTTCATGCAAAGTTCACTTATATTCATATTTAATGTTCATGCAATCAGGAAATAGATGGCTTAGCAGCTTAGCAGCAGAGACAATGCACAAAAAAGAATTAGAAACATGAGAGAATATGCATAGGGGCTAGAAAGTTGAGCAGTATCCTGGATCAAACTGAGAAGCTCTGCTTAATGCTCTGCTGACTACTAGCTTCTACCCCCAGTACCTCCCAGATTCTTTTATTAGTCAAAATTAACAGAACAAAGGTAATTCTCCTGAGGGGCAGAGTTGATATAAGTTAAGGATACTTATGTTAATTAACATAGGTGGGATTTTTACAATTCAAAAGGAGTGTGAGTAGGAAAGGAAAAGCATAGAGTGATCTGAGAATCAAACATTGGTGTCTACAGTCCCCCATCTTCTTTTACCCAAGGATTGCTTAAACTATTTAAGGCAGTTTAATGTTCCATATAAATTTCAGAAGTTTTTGATCTATTTCTTTTTAAAACTCATGGATATCCTATAGCATTGAATCTGTTTTGTGCCTTGGCTTGTGCCTAATCTTAGAGAAAAGATTTTTTGTTTTTCCCCTCTGAGTATACTGTTTGTTGAGGGCTTGTGATAAATTACTTTGACAATACTGAGGAAAATCCCTTCAGGTCCCATGTTATTGAGAGTTTTTATCATGAATCGGTGCTGGAACTTTTCAAAAGCTTTCTCTGGATTTATGGATCTGATCATATCATTTTTCTTTTTCTTTTAATGATATAACATACTGTATTTGCTGGCATATAAGATGACCCTTCAACCCATGAAAAACTTCTTAAAAGTCTTAAAAGTAAGTTACTTCTTAAAAGTAAGAGGGGTGCGGATCACTCGTTCCTGAAGCTGGAACAAGTTTGAGCATGTCGTATACCAGCATATAATATGACTCCAGACTTTTAGGAAGTTTTTCATGGGTTGAAGGGTCGTCTTATACACCAGCAAATATGGTATATATGGTTTGACTTGTGTTTGCTAAGCTATCCTTGCATAACTGAATAAATCCTACTTGGATGTGGTGTATAAAATTTTCAATGCATTATTGGATTATATTTGCTAGTATTCTGCTAAGAATCTTTGCATCTGTGTTCATCAAGGATATTGACCTGTAATTCTCTTGGTTTAGAGTGTTTCTGTCAGCCAGTATCTGTAGTGATTCTGACAGGTGGTGTGAGTTTTAGAGAAACTTTTGGAAGAGTTTATGCTTCTTTAATTTCCTGGAATATTCTGAAAATAATTTGTAGTAAATTCTCTTTATATGTTTGAAAAAATTCACTAGTGAATCTATCTGGGCCTGGACTTTTTTTTGTGTGTGTGTGGAAGACTTTTTGTTATATTTTTCACTTATAGCTACCTTCTTCATTTCCATTTGGAAACATACCTTGATGCCCTTTTTTCAGACATTTTCATACTTGCTATGTATGTTTCAATATGGTCCTCAATTGCATATTTTTAACACTTGAATATTGTATCTGTGAGAATTTCTTGAAAAACTACAAGACTATGCCTTAGCTGTTTATCACAGAATCTGTTCAGAACATTAGATGAAACAATTGTCTTCCTCTTTGAAGCTCCTCTCCAACTTCTCTGATTTGGTATATGCTCAGACCAAATAAAGTTATTTCATGTAAAGCCCCTCTTTACTGCTCAGTTTCTCCTATGCTTTCTCTAGGATGCCAGAAGTGACTCCTAGATAGTTCTGGAGGAATCACTGAAGCAAGTTAGTAATCCACTGCCCATATTCTGGGCTTGACTAAACTGAGCCATTTTTATAACAGCCTCCAAGTTCTCAAAGTCTTAAAACTAGAGATATTACATTACCTGTAAAGGTAAACATCTTCCTGAGGAATCTAGTTTTCTGAAAGCAATTTAACTACTTCATCAAGATCAAGTGACCAATGATTATTCTGAAAAGTAAGCTCCAATTAAATGGCAGAAGCATCTTTTATATATAGGAATATAATTTATTAGAATCTAGGGGCAAGTAACAGGGTAGGCTGAAACAGAAAATTAGGAACCTATAACATGAAAATTAGATGAAAGGGCCATCAAAAACATACTACAAAGAAAGTACATGGTAGCAGTGTATCAAGAGATGCATTCTGTGCTGGTTCTCAAGGCCAATGTAGGTGCGCAAACTCCACTACTGACTAAAATATTACCATATAAAAACTGATATATAATGGACAGAGCAATAGTAGAGTTGGTAAGGTGCTTGCCTTGCATGCGACAGGCCTAGGTCTGATCCCTGACACTTCATGTCCCCTGAACTTCAAAAGGAGTGATTCCTAAGTACAGAAATCTTTATAATTTTTCTATTCCATTCTTCACATTACTACACAAAAATACTAAAGAGTGAGAGAAAGGAAATGGACTATTTGGGGCTAAACTCCAGCCAATATTTCTCCATCTCTTTTGTGTCATGTCCTTTCTTCTACCTTCCTACCCAAACTCCCCCATTCTTAGTTCCTCTCTTTCCTCTATCTCTCTCTTCATCTATCTATCACACGTTTTCTCTTCTTGTATCAGATTAAAATTTTTTGAGATATATGCTTAGTAAAAATGAACTTTAACAAATGCTTTATATATTACTAGAGCTTTCTTAAATATTAAATGACTAGCACAAAATAAGTAAAAAAAATGAACTGATAAAAAAAAAAGACAATCACATTACATAGAGCATCTGTTAAATAACAATGTGTAATCTACCTGGAAATGATCATGGATAAATGCTTTTTAAAAACGGCCTTAAATATCAGTAATATTACTCAAATTAATTACTTATTGATGACAGTTAAACATTATGTCCTTACTTTTAGCTGCTACCACTATACCTTTCGCCTTTAATCTTGAAAAAAATGTCAAGAAACCAGTTTTTATCCCATGACTAGCTAACTATATTGCTACCAAAAAAATTACTTATATTCTTACCCCCTGCCTTTCTGACAGTTTGCAATGCTTGCCCAAATAATACTCTCAGTGAAGTTTATGTGCAGCCCTCTTCATCACCCTCTTTAGGGAATCTTTGATCTCTTTGTTCCTCAGACTATAGATAAGAGGATTTATCATGGGGATGAGAAGAGCATAAAATAATGACATGACCTTGTCCTTTATTCTAGAGTGACTGGAAGTAGGGTGCAAATACACTGCAAGGCTTGATCCATAGTAAAGTGTCACAACTGTAATATGGGAAACACAGGTATTAAAGGCTTTGGAACTACCTTTACCAGAAGATAGTTTCAGAATGGAAACTGCAATAAAGATATAGGATAAAATAATAAAAAGCAAAGAACCAAAGCCAACTATAATAGCTATAACAAACATAGTCATATCACTGTAAAAAGGATCAGAGCAAGCCAGGGCAACAATCTCAGATATATTACATACAAAATGTGAAATGACATTTGGTCCACAGTAGTAAAGAGTAAAAGTAGTAATGGATTCAGCTAAACTACAAAGCATACCACTGGCATAGGCATAAATAACCAGCATCCAACAACGCCCAGGTGACATGATGGTTGTGTACTGCAATGGTTTCCCAATAGCCACATATCTGTCATAGGCCATGGCAGCCAAGACAAAACACTCACCCTGAGCCATTGAAGAAGCAAAAAAATACTGGGCGGCACAAGCAATGAAAGAAATTCTTTTCTCATCTTTGAAAATGTCGGAAAGCATTTTTGGGCTAACAGATGTAGAATAACAGATGTCCATAAAAGACAAGGAACTGACAAAGAAGTACATTGGAGTTTGCAGTTGGGTGTCCAGTCTGATTAAAATGATAAGACCCAGGTTCCAGATAAGGGTCACCACATAGGTCATTAAGAAGATAGGGAAAAGTATGAGTTGCAGTTTTTTGTCTTCTACGAGTCCCATAAAAATAAAGAAGGTCACAAAGGTGTGGTTTCTCTCTCGCTCCAAGTGTGTAACTGGCACCATCTGCTGAGAAAAAAAATTAATAAACTTGTTTTATAATGAAGTCATTAAATTTGTTTTTAAGTGATAGACATAGAAAGTATCATGCTGAGTGAAATGAGTCAGAGGGAAGAGAGAGACAGCGAATGATCACACTCATATGCAGGATATTTTTAAAAATCTATAGAATGAGAATAATACCCAAAGATAATAAGAATTATGGGTAGGAAGTGCAGGTAATACAGAGGAAGTAGTTTTTAAATAGTTGGAAGTGATCACTCTGGACAAAAACTAGGAATTCAAGGGAAGTTAATATATATGATGCCTTTTCAGTAACAGCATTACAAACCACAGTGCCTAAAAGGGGAAAAGTGAAAAGAGAAAGAGAAGAAAGGTGTTTGTCATTAATATAAGCCGAGAGTGTGAGTTGAATGATGGGAGGGTAACTGGGGAAATTGGTGAAGGGAAATAAACACTGTATGGTTGTTGGAACAATGTATAATTGAAACTCAACATTTATCAAAAATTTAACTTTCTATCTCAAGGTGATTTAATAAAAGTATTTAAAACAATACTGAACTACACACTCAAAAAAAAAAAGAAAATGGTTTTCTATGCAAAAAGTTAAATTAAAGTATCTTTCCCACTCTTGTAGCTTATTAAATATATACACATCGTGAATCATCTTGAGGGGTTGATTTCCTGTTTGGGGAAAATTCTTCTTGAGGAGTGAGGTTTATTAAAAGAGTTCGGATGTTTTATGAAGATCAAGTGAGCTATGAGTTTGAACATTCAAAATTAATTAAATGATGGATATGACTTCCATGTTCAGGAATAACCACTATAAGACTTTTGGCATACAGCTAACATGAGAAATTCAAGGGCAGGACATTGAGGAATCCAGATTACTGAAATAAAAAGAGGTAAATATACAGTATTGGAGAAAAGTCAAAGAAGTTTATGATTAAGTAAAAGTCTGTGTTATGATGCGGGAATAAACAACCCAGGAGACCATGGTCTTGGTCCAAATCCAGCTATACAACTATACATAGTGTATTAAGAAAACTCACAATCGAGGGTAGAAAGGTAGTTCAGAAAATATAGTAAACAAATATTGTAATATAGCAAATACAGGCTTGCCTTGTATGCAATTCACCCAAGTTTGAACGTTTGCACAGAATATGGACCCCTAGCAATTCCAGGAGTGATCACAGAGCACAGCTGGAAATAGTCCCAAGTACAACCAGA
The DNA here is from genome assembly GCF_024139225.1 of Suncus etruscus. Lineage (NCBI taxonomy): Eukaryota > Metazoa > Chordata > Mammalia > Eulipotyphla > Soricidae > Suncus > Suncus etruscus. The sequence goes on from NC_064856.1 coordinate 103,476,962, forward strand.
TGCAGGTCAAAAGAAAAGAAAATAATGAAAAGAAAGTTGAAAATACTCTTTATATAAATATCATGTGTATAACAAATCATTTTTATGTATTGAAAAGGGGGGATTCGGCTTTTGAAAAGAGTTCAAGTAATAATACACTTGTACAATGTGCTGAATTTCATCTCCAGTTCCTAATGGTCTAAGAAAACATAAGCGTGTGCCCTGATTGTCACAAGCACCACTAGCCAAGCACCATTGTGTCAACTTTGGCTAGGATTAGCTTGCATTATTTGTTTGTTTGTTTGTTTGTTTTGGGGCCACACCCGGTGATGCTCAGGGGTTACTCCTGGCAATGCATTCAGAAATCAGAAATCACTCCTGGATCTGGGACCATACGGAACTCCGGGAATCAAACTGTGGTCTGTCCTAGGTCACTCACATGCAAGACAAACGCCCTACCACTGTGCTATCACTCTGGTCACAGCTTCCATTATTTTTAATAAGTGTAAGAGAATTAAAAGAAAAGGCTGTCTTTGGTGACAAATAGACCTCCAGAGTATTGGACAAAGAAGTAAGAGAAAGATAGTATTTCATGATCTTACTTAGTAGATGTGAATCAGAAACAGTCACTGAAACAGATCACTTTTTATGAAGCAGAGATAAGAGGGAGGTGTATTTGAGTATAGTATTTGACTCAAGATGGTCAAATGAAATCGTTTTCTAAATTTCTGATAACTGTATTGTATATTTAAAGTAAAAAAGTAGAAATTAAATTTGAATCACAATAGAAAAATATTGCAGCCTTCGATATTCACTAACTTGCTAATCATTTGTGGTGGGCATTTTACAAAGAAGTAATTCATATATCAAATCATCAGCATATATTAATATATGATATAATATCTATGTAACTTGTAGTAAAATGCAAAATACATTTATACTTTATGAAAACTTAAAACTATGTATATTTAACACCTTCCAACATAATGAGCTCATTCAGGAATATAAACATACTATATACAATTTATCCATAACAAAATGAGATCAAGAGCGCTTGAATAATTATATTATTGAGAAGATATTGGGGAAAGTTTATGCATAAGCAAAACATACCATGCATAGTAATTATGCCATTGCTATCTATTATGCATATTTTGATGTTTAACAGAGACCTTAAGGGGCAACTTACATATAGACAGGGATGTTAGTGGTTTGCAGATTAATTTGGGAGAATATTTCTTAATAATGAGTAGCTCAATAGATATACATAATTACATCTAAACAAGAGTTGAGGCAAAAGCAGTGTCTTGGGCCCAGAGAGATAGCACAGCGGCGTTTGCCTTGCAAGCAGGCGATCCAGAACCTAAGGTGGTTGGTTCGAATCACGGTGTCCCATATGGTCCCCCGTGCCTGCCAGGAGCGATTTCTGAGCAGATAGCCAGGAGTAACCCCTGAGCACCACCGGGTGTGGCCCAAACACACATAAACACACACACACACACACACACACACACACACACACACAAAGCAGTGTCTAGTAACATCAAGCCACCAAATCCGCATTCAAGCCTACCACATTTATTGATTTGGGTAGCTTCTCTTTTGTGCAAGTTACCAATAAGGACAGAAATAACTGCACATAGCATTTAACAGGATCCTCTGTTTATAGAGTCTTTAAAAAGAATGTTATATTTCTTATTACATAAATTATTTAAAGAGTTTTGTCTATGCAAACAATTATGCTGAGTGAAATGAATCAGAGAGAAAGAAATAGACACAAAATAGTCTTACTCATCTGAGGAGTATAGGAAAAATAAATGTTAGTATGGTAATAATACCCAGAGACAATAGAGATGAGGTTTGAAAGGACAAGGCCATGATAAGAAACTTACCACAAAAATTAATGACAGCAGTTAGAGAAATAACTAGACCAACAACTAGTATGACAATGGTAGTGAGTGATAGAAATAGAATGATGACAGGCAGGTGTGGGAGTGGAGGAAATGGGGACATTGTTGGTAGGAAAGTTGCACTGGTAAAGGGGGTGTACATTTTTATGACTCAAATCCAACTTCAAACATGTTTGTAATCATGGTGCTTAAATAAAAATATTAATAAACAAAAAAATGAGTTCTGTCCATGAGCCGGTGTAATAGCATCTTGGTAGTGCATTTGCCTTGCATGCAGCAAAGCTGGGACAGACTGGATTTGATCCATGGCATTCCATATGTTTCTGAAACCTGCTTGAAGTCATTTCTGAACACAGAATCAGGAGTAACCCCTGATCACCACTGGGGCTATACCAACCCCCTCATAGTTCTTGGCATAACCAAAATATAATGCAAGCACTTAGCAAAGCTCTTGCAATAAATCCTAATTTCACAAAAAAAATTTTTATATATTTTATTTAAACACCTTGATTATATACATGATTGTGTTTGGGTTTCAGTCATGTAAAGAACACCACACATCACCAGTGCAACATTCCCATCACCAATGTCCCAAATCTCCCTCCTCCCCACCCAACCCCCACCTATACTCTAGACAGGCTTTCTATAACCCTCATAGGTTCTCATTTTTAGGATAATTCAAAATGTAGTTATTTCACTAACTAAACTCATCCCTGTCTGTGGTGAGCTTCAGGAAGTGAGCTGTAACTTCCAGCCCTTCTCTCTTTTGTGTCTGAAACTTATGTCTTTCATTTTTCTTAAAACCCATAGATGAGTGAAACCATTCTCTGTGTGTGTGTCTCTCTCTCTCTGACTTATTTCACTCAGCATAATAGATTCCATGTACAACCATGTATAGGAAAATTTCATGACTTCATCTTTCCTGACAGCTGCATAACATTCCATTGTGTATATGTACCACAGATTCTTTAGCCATTTGTCTGTTGAAGGGCATCTTGGTTGTTTCCAGAGTCTTGCTATGGTAAATAGTGCTGCAATGAATATAGGTGTAAGGAAGGGATTTTTGTATTGTATTTTTGTGTTCTTAGGGTATATTTCTAGGAGTGGTATAGCTGGATCGTATGGGAGCTCGATTTCCAGTTTTTGGAGGAATCTCCATATTGCTTTCCATAAAGGTTGAAATAGGTGGCATTCCCACCAGTAGTGAATAAGAGTTCCTTTCTCTCCACATCCCCACCAACACTCCTTGTTCTCATTCTTTGTGATGTGTGCCAATCTCTGTGGTGTGAGGTGGTACTCATAATTGTTTTTATTTAATCTCCCTGATGATTAGTGATATGGAGCATTTTTTCATGTATCTTTTGGCCATTTGTATTTCTTCTTTGCCAAGGCACTGACAGAACTTTACAAGAAAAAACATCTAATCCCATCAAAAAATGGGGAGAAGAAATCTTTTATTTTTTTAATTCTAGAAACAAAAGCATGCCTAGAAGAATTCTAAACAATCCAAAGATCCCAGTTAGAGTGAAGGTTGGGGCTTATTTAATTTACTACTAATAAAATTTACCATGTTAGAATTAGGAAGTGGAGAAAAACTAAATTTTTGAATATAATTTACTACATTTTATAATGTGTACATGTACATTCTCCAAAGAAAGTGGAGATGTCATTATGTGGCTGTCTGTTTTAATCTACTTAGGTTATAGTGATATGAGTCTATGAAAGGTGTACAATTACAATCCTCTTCAAGAGTAAGGACATTGTTCAGATAACATCAGTGGAATAGATGAAGATTCTAGAAGACAGTAAAGCCACAAAAAGCTTTTCAAGGGGCTAGAAGGATTACATCTCCGAGACCTCAGTCACCCATGCTAGAGAATACAGACCCCTAAATAGCTAAAGAAGACAATAGAGAGATTATTGAAGTGTTCTGAATACCCAGTGACATGGCAAATGAATGATGTCATATTTTACATAGGTCTTTGATATATTTTGCTACTCGGAAATTATTAAGTTATTTTTAATTAAAAATGAAATTGTCAAGGCCAGAGATAGCATAGAGATAAGGTGTATACCTCGCATGCAGAAGGTCGGTGGTTCGAATCCCAGCGTCCAATATGGTCCCCTGAACCTGCCAGGAGTGATTTCTGAGCATAGAGCCAAGAGTAACCCATGAGTGCTGCCGAGTGTGACCCAAACACCAAATTAATAATAATAATAATAATAATAATAATAATAATAATAAATAAGTAAAATTATCATTAGTCAAAACAAAACATTCATGAAAAATTGACATATTTCACATAATGGACCAAAGTATTCATGGAGAAACATGGCAATCTCAGGGCATCCCTCTGAAAATTAAAAATATTATTAATCTAACAATACCTGGTTTTGTGTTTTATGGTTCAAGAACATCATTTCATTTAATTACAGATGACCAGAAGATTACCATCACCAGACAAAAAAAGAAAAGAGAAAGTAAGAAAGTTCAAGACCTGCATTTAAGATAGTTGATAGTCACAGTCCATTTATTTTGCAAAAAAAAAAAAAATTATTTTTCAACAGCAACCACCTCCCCCCAGAACAGTTCTTCAAGTTCTAGATCAAACATTGATCTTTTCACTGAATATTAATACATCTATATGAGAGAACTACTGGCACCATCCTTAGTTAAAAATTTGGAAAAGAGGGAAGGGTTGAGGAAAGGGAGAGACTGTGGATGATAAACTATACTTATCCTACCAGGTAAGTCACAGACCTAGAGAACACAGAAGCTATTTTTCTCTCCTAGTCTGATCCTCTTGCTTTGATTCAGGTTGCCCAGGAACAGTCAGAGTCCTGACAAACGTTGAAAAATGAGTATTTCTTTCCCCAGAATATTTTCTGCAAGGACCCTGTGGAATCCAAGAGAGGAGTTCTTGGTCATGGAACAGGATTTCCCCATAGAATAAGAGCTGTGTCCTCAACTGGGAATCCACTTCAATTGATTGTATGGGGACTGGTGTGAGGAGAAAAGAAAATGAGAGGGTGACAACTCTCAAGGTATTAGCTCTCTGGAGTCAGGTCATCATGGAGCTTCTAAGACAACTAATTTTTTCGCAACTTTTCCATGTCTCTTCTGGATCCACAATTATTCTCTCATAGTTGTAGGTTTACTTTGAACATGCTTTGTAGATTTTGAGGATGAAAAGCATTTATGAGAAGTTTAGTTTAATACCTTCAATATCCAAGTGAAGGCTCTAATGGGAGAAGAGATAAGGAGTTTTCTCTCTATGGCCCAATTGACTAGAAGAGTGACTTGAAAACAAAGTTATATGAGACCACTTCCCTGTGTAGAAAGCATTTTAAGTACACATTCAAACACACTGACACAAGCAAATTTTCTCAGCTCTTTGACCCAAATTTATAAACATACTATTCTTGTAAATAGATCACTAGTGCTTTTTATTCTGACTAAATGAGAACACCAAGTAAGCACCAATATAATAAAGTTAAACTAAGATGGGCCCATAATTATCTTGGCTATGAATCATATTGATTTAGAAACTTTAGATTGTTTCTGGCTCATACACCTACAACTTGTGATATCACAAACAAATTAACCCCTCAGTCCTCAGTATTATTATCTGCAAATTGGATAATAGGACTAGCTAGACCACAGAGTAGTTCTTAATAGACATAAACAAATCACATCATCCTTTTAAAGATTTCATGGCAGGAAGAGCAGAGTGGCGATGTCAGAAACCATGTTGCCCTAGGTGAGCAGACCCCACTCTGAAGAGCAGAGCAGTGTCCAGAAAGCACACTGTTCTCAGGTAAGAGAACACACCCTGAAGGACAGAGCCACAGAGCCAGGGTCACAGATTGGAGCTGTATTGCCATGCACTTCTACTAGTCAATGAATACCAGCATGACACAAAGAAAACCTGACAATGCAAGCAGAAAAATGGGGAAGCAATGTATACCTCCACCATGCTTAGAGAATGAAGATGGTAGCTCAGATGTCCCAAAAAGTACCAACCACTTATTTAAACTCTCAAGTAACACTTTAGAGAAGAAATATGAAAAATCCTCATTGAGCTCAAAGAAAGCATAGAATGAGCTGAATGAACTACAAATAAGAACCAAGAAGATATGAAAGTAGAAATGAGAAAACTCCAAACTGAAAAAAAAAAAGAACTGAAAAATGTGGTATGTGAAATTAAAAACCTAACTATAAAGCCTCTCTAAAAATAGTACCAGAAACTGAGGAGAGAATCATCCGAAAGATGAGATGCATAACAATTCCATGCAACAGAAGACATTGGAAAAGAGCCTTAAATCAATCAGCATTGGAAAAAATTCTCAAGTAATGTGTGCAGATGACAACAGAAGTCTTTGAAAAAGTCAACAGAAAAAAAAAAACAAACATAAGAAACATTGGAGTCCCAGAGACCCAGGAAGAAAATTCCCATGAATAATAAAGTCAAAATATCATTGCAGAAAAATTCTCAAAGATTATTCTCAAAGAGTATAAAGAGTGCATGCAACCAAATCCTGCCTGACCAAAGAGAACCATTAAAAGAGTTCCAAACAAATGCAATTTTAGTCAAAATTTATGCCACAAAAATCTATGCAACTAAACGAGAGAACCTGCGAGAAAGGGATACATTCTTGGATTCTTATAAACTCCCAGGTTTGAAACGAAGAACTAGCATACCTGAATAGATCCGTCACTATTGGTGAAATTAAAATAGTAAAATGGTCTTCCCAAAAACAAAAGCCCAGACCCAGATAGATTCACTAATTCTTTCAAACATTTCAATAGAAACTACTGTAATCTTTTTTACTCTCTTTCAGGAAATTGAAGACAAAGAAATATTTCAAAAAATATTTATGTAGCTGGAAAATCTAGGAATCTATGCCTGCCCAGTGTGGCCTGACTGTGAGAAATTTTAAGTGCTGCCTGTGTGTGTTTGTCTCCTGTCCTGTCTCCTGAACCTCTTGGAGTGGGCCGAAAAGGGCCCAAAAATTCGTTCTCCCAGAGGCTCATTCAAGGGCAGACACAAAAGAGAAAAGAGCTGGAAGTTACAGCTCACATCATGAAGCTCACCACAAAGAGTGATGATTTTAGTGAGAAAAATAACTACATTTTGAACTATCGTAATAATGAGAATGTATGAGGGAAACAGAAAGCCTGTCTAGAGTACAGGAGGGGGTTGGGTGGGGAGGAGGGAGATTTGGGACCTGGTGATGGGAATGTTGCACTGGTGATGGGTGGTGTTCTTTATATAACTGAAACCCAAACACAATCATGTATGTAATCAAGGTGTTTAAATAAAATATAAAAAATAAAAATAAATGTATGTCGCTAATATCACACTGATCACAAAAGAGACAGATGTCATAAAAAAGAGTACAGATCAATATCACTGATAAATACAGATGCAAAGATTCTCAAAAAAAATCGTAGCAAACAGGATCCAATGTCCCATCAAGAAAGTCATAAACCATGAGCAAAAAAAATTCATTCAGAGATGCAAGGACGGTTTAACATACAAAAATCAATGTACTATACCACATCAATAAAAGGAAAATAAAAACCATGTGATCACATCATATCATAGATTCAGAGAAAGCATTCAGTAAGGTCCAATGCCCATTTATGATTAAAAAAAAACTCTCAAAAAAAAAAAAAAACTCTCAACAAGATGAAAAAAGGAACATTTCTCAATATAGTCAAGGCCATTTACAACAAGACCATGACAAATATTATTCTCAATAGAGGAAAATGGAAAGCCTTTCTTCTAAAATATGGAACAATACAAGGCTACTCCCTCTCGCCTCTCCTACTCAACAAAATATTGAAAATATTTGCTTTGGCAATTAGGTTAGAAAAAAATATTTAAGGATAGAAAAAAAATATGTCAAACTGTCCCTGTTTGCAGATGACATGATACTATACTTAGAAAATCCTAGGGATGCTACCAAAAAGCTTCTAGAAACCTTAGATTTGTATTGCAAAGTGTCAGGTTACAAAATCAATGCATTAAAAGCAACTGCCTCAGTATATGCAGATAATGATTGAAAAATAGACATTAAAAAAATGCCATTCAAGATAATACCACAGAAACTCAAATACCTTGGAGTCAAGTTAACTAAAGAGGTGAAATGAAAACTACTACAATATACTGCTTCAAGAAATAATAGGACACAATAAATGGAGATATATACCATGTTCATATATTGGGAATGAATGAGAAAAGTAGAAAGCCTGTCTACATTACAGATGAGGGTGGGGTGGGGAGGAGAGAGATTTTGGACAGTGGTAATGGGAATGTTGCACTGGTGAAGGGGGGTGTTCTTTACATGACTGAAATTCAACTACAATCATGTTTGTTATCACGGTGTTTAAATAAAAATAAATTAAAAAAAGTAAAAAGGTCTGAAATCACTCCTGGCTTGGGGGACCATATGGGATGCCAGGGGATCGAACCAGGTCCATCCTGGGTCAGTTGGTTACAAGGCATATGCCCTATTGCTGCTGTGCTATCACTCGGCCCCAGAATTGTTGGGTGTTTTTAAAAAATAAAAAAATTCAAATTATAATTTCTTATTTAAAAAAAGTTTTTCTTATAACACTGCGATTTACCAAGTTGTTCATAAATTGTTTCCAGCATTAAACATTACAATATCAATCCCAAAAAAAAAAAAAAAAGTAAAAAGGAGGAAACACCAGAGATAAGCAAATAAGACTACATTAAACTAAGAAGCTTCTGTACTTCAAAGGAAACAGTGACTAAGATACAAAGGCCTCCAACATAATGGGAGAAACTATTTCACCCAATACCTATCAGCTAAGTGACTAATATCTAAGATATACAAGGTAACAACTAAATTAAAAAAAAGTAGAACACATAACATCCCAGCAATCAAACTTTTTGGTATCTATCCCCTAAAACAGAGGTCTCAAACTCAATTTACCCGGGGGCCGCAGGAGTCAAAGTCAGGGTGAGGGAAGACCGCATAAGCGATTTCTCAATTTACCTGGGGGCCGCAGGAGGCAAAGTCGGGGTGACACAAGGCCGCATAAGGGATTTCACAAAAAAAGGGGGTAACAGCGTGAAGGAGCAGCGGAAATGACGTCTGTGCTAGGTGCGAAGTGTTCGCGATTATTCGCTTACCAAATATTCGCAATAAAAAAATCGCATTAGTAAGAAAAAAATTGCAAAAAATAGCATTAAGCATTTGCATACCCCGAATGGAACTGCTGGGGGTATGCGAATGTTTAATGAGATTTTTTTCTAACTAATTTGATTTTTATTGTGATTATGCGGTAAGCAAATAATCGCAAATACTGGGATATTTGAAGACCGGCCGTGGGCCACAAAATGTTGTATGGAGGCTGTGAATTTGAGACCCCTGCCCTAAAATATAAAATGTTATACCAAAAGGATAGATGCACGTCTATGTTCATTGCTACATGTAATACAATAGCCAAGTTATGGAAGTAATCTCATAATAATAACACTACTACTAATAATAATCAATGCCCAAACACAGACAAACTTATCAAAAATAAATTATATATACACTATAAATTACATATAAACGCTAAGAAAGAATAAAATCATCATTTTGAAGCAAAATGGATGGAATTATAGGACATTATGATGAGTGTATCAGTCAGGAAAAAAAAGGACACTATTGGAACTCTCATTTATGGAATTTAAAGGCATGCAGCAAGGTGAAAACAAAGGTACAGAGCTAATGTAGTGATGGTGGCAGAGCTAGTTTATACAACTGAGTTGGTAGGATGGGGGAGGAAAAGGAAGTACTTGAAGATTTTTGGTTTGGGGTTTTTTTGGTTTGGGGTTTTTTTGGTTTGGATTTTTGGGGGGTCAAACCTGCTGGCACTCAGGGGTTTCTTCTGGCTCTGTTCCCAGAAATCACTCCTGGTAGACTCGGGGGACCATATGGGATGCCAGGTATAGAACCAGAATTCGTCAAGGGTTGGCAGCATGCTAGGCAAATGCCCTACCACTATGCTATTTCTCTGACCCCAGTACTTGAGTTTTTTGAAGGAGGGAGGTGAGTATATAGACATGGACTTGGCAATGGAATCATGTGCACTAAAAATCATAATTAGCATTATTATAAACCACAGAATCTAGATCAATTAAGATTTATTTTAATATTCTGTAAAAACTGCATAATTTTTTTGAAGGGAACATACATGCCTGTCCCTGCTCAGAGCAAATCTTGGCTCAGTGCTCAAAAGTTGCTCCTGGCAATGCTGAGGGGACCATATGGGATACAGTCAGGTCAATAACATGCAAAGCAATCACCTTACTAAATATTCCATCTCTCTGACCCCAACAAGAGCATAATTTATCAACTGCCTTATTTATTCAGATACAGGAAAAATAAAATATACATGATGTTGCTATGAGCTCTAAATGTTCTCTAAACACTAATGGGGCTCATCAATGCTTAGTTTGTAAATTTCTGTTGAAAGTAAATATCTCACTTAAATTTCTCTTTAAAAGATAAATTAATTAAAATGTGGTTTGTATTCCCAATGCCAGATAAGTTTTCTCCCCTGCAAAAAATATGTCTCAAGACTAAAGCAGTGAGAATCTCTGAGACACACGTCCTACCACCTAGGACGTAGGCAGATGGGGATAGCCAACATTTTTGAGGTTCTGCATGTTTGGGAACAAAGCATATACCACGTCCACTATACACCTATCTTCTCAATCTATTCTTTTTAATTCCTCTCATTCTTCCATCCCTTTCTGGACTACATGTGTACGATTCACTTCATAAAATTAGCTAAGGGCAAGAAATAGGAAATAAATCCAAACCCCGCTCAATCCCTTCCTCATGACCCTCCTCTCATGTTCTCCCTTCCTCTCCTCTTTTCTCCCTTCTTTTTTTTGGGGGGGTGTGGGGGCAAACCTCAAGGCACTCAGGAGTTTCTCCTGGCTCTGTGCTTAGAAATTGCTCCTGGCTCAGGGAACCATATGGGATGCCAGGGATTGAACCTGCCACATGCAAGGTAAATGTTTTACCGCTGTGCTACCACTCCAGTCCCTCTCTCTTCTTTTCTATTTCTCAAACATTCCTTCTCTTTCTCATGCTTTCACTGCCCCTTTCTGATACATTATGCTATGCCTCAATTAAGGGTTACATTAGAGACATTTAATTATTTCTCCAATATTTAGCTTTGTCCGTTATGCCAGGTTACTAAGTGGCTAGCAATGAAAGCAATTAAATAATGAAAATAAAATCATGAAAAAAAGAGTGTCCATGATGCAATTTAGGTTTAAGTCATTTTCCACATAAAACGCCCATCAGCACCTCTGTTTTCACAACAAATTTTATCCCGTGATTGTATGTATGTATGTATGTATGTAATGCCAGGTGAGGAGTGTGGGGTTTGAAGGACTTGGCACAGCTTTTATTAAGGCAGCTCTTCAGCATAAATTCTTCAATAAAGCTATAGCATAAAGAATCAGAACCAAATCGCAAAACCGAACAGAATGTTCGTTAGTATTTTGAGTGACAAAAGGATTGGGGAAAGACCAGGAAATAATTGGAGGTGTGTGACAAAATTATAAAATGAATGTTTGGGCCAGAGAAATAATATGGATGTAGTGAGTTTGCCTTGCATGCAGAAAGACAGTGATTCGAATCCTGACATCCCATTGCTCTGCCAGGAGCAATTCTGAGTGTAGAAACAGGAAGAACCCCTGAGCTCTGCTGGGTGTGACCAAAAACCAAAAACCAAAAAAAAAAAAAAAATTGAATATTTGGCCTATAGTAGTCATGATGAAATCAAAGAACTGCTAGAACTAAATTATGAGGTATATTCCCATAGGCTCAGAAACCATCTTATGAAACATATTGCCAAGTACAGTAGAAGGTTTCATTACGAATGTTTCATCTTCTGTATAGCATCTTCTGAAACATGATGACACTCAGCTAAATACTGAGTTGCATAGCAAGGAAAAAAGTTGATTTTTAAATTTGAAAGTGATTGATCATTATTGCATAATGTTTCTATAAAAGGAGACCTTTAATGAGTATAAAGGTATATACAGAAAAAGTTCATCCTAATTAGGATGAACTGTAGTTCAAGATATGTGGCTTATGGCAGGTCCCTAGGTAAAAGAGAGATAATGAAACAACAGTACTTATTCATCTACCAAGAGAATAGTCACAGAGGTATGACTTATTAGTTATAATATTTATAGCACTGACTTCTACAGGATGAAGTAAAGAAGGTTTTATACCTTAACAGCATTAAATTTTTATTTATTTTAATCATGCAGCAGATTATGTAAACATTTTATGTAAACATTTTTTTGGGGGGCCTCACCCAGTGACACTCAGGGGTTACTCCTGGCTATGCACTCAGAAATTGATCCTGGCTTGGGGGACCATATTGTTTGCCAGGCGATCAAACTGCAGTCTGTCCTGGGTCAACCATGGGCTAGGCAAATGACGTACAAGCTGTGCCATTGCTCTGGCACCATACTATTTAAACTTTTTTTTCTTTTTTATTGTAAGAATTTATTCAAGAGACAAAATTGATTAACATAATGAGGTAAACTAACATAACATAACATAGTAACATAACATAACATAACATATAATATAATTGATATAATAATAATACATGTAAGTCAAAGAAAGTTTCTGATTAAAAACCCATTTTTTTTCCATAATGGCTTACATATCTTTCACAGTAGTATTTTAGGTACATTAATATGTTAATACATTGAGTCAGGGGAATATCCATCACCAACTATGTCCTCTCCCCATTCCAGTTCCCTTTCTACAACCCATATACACCACCATCACCCCCCGGACTGCTAGAGTAGGTGGACCCCTCTTTGTCTGGCTTACTATTAGTGATCACATATCTGTTTGGTCCTGGAACCCTCCATTGTTTCCCCCTCTATTTAAAAGGCAGAGCTAGAAAAATCGAGATATGTGGTTTTGTTTGAAGGCAAGAAAAGCAATAGAATGGGGTACAAAATAAGAGGGAAAAAAAAGAAGTCAAAAGTCAAATACGCTAAAAATGGGCTGAGTCCCTCTAGAGGCTTCCAACCTCAGTTTGAGAGAAGATGTGAAAAAGGTAATTGAAATACCACAACAATACAGAAAAAATATCGAATTAAATAACCGGTGAGCACTATAGCAATAAAGACAGGCACCACACAATAGTCTCGGTTCTGATATCAAATCATGCTCGAGTGCAAAAAGAAAGAGAAAGACAAGACAAAATAAAATAAAATAAAATAATATTGGAGACATCAACCGTAATCTTCAAACCAAAATAAAGACGTCAAAAAAATCAATCAATTGATAAATAAACATGTCGAGAAATGATTGTTTTGTGCTTTTTTCCCCTCCTTTTCTTTATCCTCCTGCATAGGCACAGTAACTATTGGGGATATTGTAGAGGGAATTTTCTTGACCTAGGAGATACAGGGTTTCTCCACCACTGAAGTATACTGTCATGGGATTAACTCTAGACTCCTTGCATGATCATTTACTCTCCCCTTGCTGATTTCGTGGTTTATGTAAACTTTTTAATCATCATATAGAACTCTCCTCGGCCTTTCATAAATATTCACCACCCTTAAACAAAAATAATGAATAATATTATCATGGTCACTTTAATAATAAAGAAACATAAAACTACAAAAGACTACTTACTTAATTTTAATGTATTCCTCCACTGCAGTATTCTCATATATAGTTATATTATAACATATAAGCATATAATTATTGAAAAATCAAATTATCAATCAATATCACATTTTCTACATATTTTAGGGTTTCACAAGAAAAATCTTGAAAGACTTTTCTCAAAAAGGCTTGGACTTTAACTCATTGATTAAGTGCTAATAGATCTCTGAATTGTGGTAGAGCTTTTGTATAAAATAAGGAAGTAGGAGTAATATTATTGTAATGTTCTTGAATAGGCCAAATGGAAATCACCAGGAGTAATAATGCATACTATTGTTTTGGGGGCAGGGACAGGGAGAGCTTTATCATCTACAAAGTGATTACTCAAATTCTGGACTGGAATGCCGCTGGTCCCAGCTGGAGGAAGAGGGGCAGGCTAACAGAGAGAGGTGAGGAGTCCCAGACCAGAACATCACTGAGTGAGTGAGCATAGGGGTCTCGGACCAGAACACCACTGGTCCCAGGTAGAGGAAGAGTTATGGACCGAAAGAGTGAGAAGAGGGTTCCCGACCAGAACGCTGCTTGTCCGGGTGGAGGAAGAGAGTCGAGCTGAGGAGTGAGTGGAGGCATCCTGGACCAGAATGCTGCATGTCTCAGGCAGAAGAAGAGGGGTGAGTGATCTAGGCACAGTTAAGCCCTCTACCATTGTGCTAGGACATGAACGGCACTAGTCTGGCAGGAAGAAGGGGAGGACGATTGACCCAGGCTTGACTGGAGGTCATGACAGGGGCCATAACTTAGCAACCTCAGCCAACATACTCACCTAGAGCCGCACTCCAGAGAAGGGACCCAGCTCCTGTTGGAAGCTATAAGACTTAGAGAGCAAAATGGAGTCTCTGATGCCTGAGTAACCAAAGGCCTGTGTACATGACAGGCTGCCACTGTGACACATCCCCCATGGACCTAAAGGAAAGAACAGCCACATAAGTCAGTTAGCAAATGTCACAAGATGTTCCAGTAAACCGCCGGAGTTGTTAAGATAAGATCACACATCCTGTTAAGCTACCATTGTAAAGAATGTTTGTGCCATATAAGGGTATGTTGTAAAACTGGAAAGTCCCCCTTGAATGACCCTCCTACTTTTCTATAGATACCATGGAAAAATACTGAAATTTACTTCCTCATTCTGTAAGGCTATATAAGCCTGCTGTGCTCCAATAAATTTGGCTCTTGATCAGAGATTTTGTCTTGAGCCCATTTCTTTCCCAGCCTCTTCTTTTCAGGTCGGATCCCGCTCGAGACTTACGAATTACTTTGTGATTCTCAGTCCACACTGCAGACAGGGTCCCGGGGGTCACAATTGGCGCCCAAACGCGGGGCACGGGACATGGACCACCGAACAGACGGCAACGCAGGAGCTTGTCTCGAAAGCCTGATCGTCAGACACCGGTAAGCCCCCTGTCTCGCATATGCTAGGGCTGGTGCAGATAGGGTTAGCCTCACAGTTGCAACTAAATTGAGCCGTCCCATAGTTCCAGAAAAATGGGGACTACTATAAGTAAAGAGGAAGCCTTTGTAAAAAAAAAAATATCAAAAAGGCACTGGCTAAAAGGAATGTAAAAATTAAAAAGAAGAATCTAGTCAAATTTTTCCTGTGTTTGCATGATATTTGTCCATGGTTTGTAATGACACGACCTCGGGTAGTACCTAGTACCTGGAATCAAATTGGAAAAGAATTGGCCGAATATTTTGAGAAATATGGTAAAGACAGTGATAAAAAGGTTATGCAATTTTATTGGAATATTTTAGGTCAAATAATTACCGATGCTAGTTCGGACCCCTTTAAAAAAGATATAATTCAAAAAATAGAGGCACATATCGAGGCTGCATCACGAAGCCAATCCAGAGCAAGTAGCCTTGCAGAAATAGACCCTAAAAAAGAATCTTCTAATAATCTCTTATTGGATAATTGTCAGGACTCCAAAAGCCTTTCCAAAGGATTCTACACCATTCTTGCTAATGCCCCGCCTGCTGATGAAGCTTTAGATCCCCGGGATTTTCAGACCTTGGAGGATGAGGGTGCGTCCTACAATCATCGTCGATTCTCCGTTGGAACAGTCCATCCAACTTATAATGCATCTCTGATTCCCAAACCTCCAAAAAATTTAAATCAACAGCCCACTGCCCCTGACCTAAAACAAAAAAGGGAGGAGTTGAAGGAACGCTTGCAAGAGCTAAAAACTTTGTATCTCTTAGGCCAAGAGAATTCCCTCTCTAATGTCCCCAATATTTACTGTGCCTATGCGGGAAAAAAAAGAAGCACAAAATAAATTTATTTATTTAATTTTTGGGGGTTTTGGTTTTGTTATTGTTGTTGTTCTTTTCATACTTTTTGAGCTGTTTTGTTTTTATTTCAGGACTGTGATTATTATGTGGTGCTTGTCTTCATTGTTGTAGTGCTCATTGGATTTTTTGTTTGATTTTTCTTTTTGTATTATTGTGATGTTTCTCTTCCTTTTTCCCTTTCTTCCCTCAAACTGATGGTGAAAGCCTCTAAAGACTCTGCCCATTTTCTCCTTCTTTGATTTTACCCCATTTTATTGCTTTTCTTTTCTTCAAACAGAACCACATAACTTGAACCATCTTGCTCCGCCTTTCAAATTGAGGGGGAAATAATGGAGGTTAAGGAGACCAAACATTTGTATGATCACTAAGTAGTAGTATAAATGATCAGACTTAAACACCAAATCTAAAGTCAACAAAAAAAGAATTGATACCCAATATACAAGCTAGACATAGAGGGGACCACTTATACAAGAAGCGTTGGGGGGGTATGGAGAGGTCCACAGCTGGTTAAATACATTTACCTAACATTAATTTTACACCAGAAAATTAAAAAAAAAAAACATTTTTAAATACCCAGGTTTACCTCCACGTGGTTTTTATGCCATAAGTTCCACAGGCGTTTTCCCCATCTTTATTTAGGGGGGGGGCTGCGACTTATGGTACTAAAAATATGGTATATATAATTTTATGCTGTTTCCATTTTGGAAAGTTTTGTTGTTTTGGGATTTTGGTTGTTTGGGGTTTGGTTTTGTTTTTGTTTATGTTTTTTTGTTTGTTTGCCATTCTGGATACTGCTCAAGGGCTTACTCCTGCCTTCAAGAATCACTCTTGATAGGGCACAAGGAAAAATATGTGATGCTGGGATCAAACCAGGGTTGGCTGAGTGCAAGGCAAATGCCTTGCCTGCTGTACTAATGTTCTAGTCCTTTAATTATTATTTTTTATTCTTTATTATAACAATGTTTTGCCAAGTTGTTTGTTATAATACATTTTTTCAGGTATTAAATGTTCCAACACTAATCCCACCACCAGTGTGACCTTCTGTCTACCAATGTCGCCATTTTAACCTCCCTCTTCCCAAAATCTGTTCTCCAGCAGGCTCAAACTCAGCAGCTCATTCCCACACCCAGAATCTATTTTCTTTTATAAATCTTAAAATTTTACTGAGATACCAGGGTTTACAATACTATTTTGCTTGCATTTCTATTTTTTCACAGTTATAGAGTTTGCTCATGATTGAATTTCAATGTCCAACATCCTTCACCACTACACATTTCCTCCACAAGCACCCATGTATTCCTCCCACGTTTCACCATGCTAGCCTTTCTCTCATTTTCTATTTATCTTTCACTTTCTTACTCTCTCTTTCTCTTTTCCTTTTTGTTTTCCTTTCAGACATTGTGGTTGCATATTGTTATGAAGGGTTATTATGCATAACCCTTTATGTCCTTTCATCATCCAGTTCTTGTCCAGAGTGATCATTTTCAACTATCATAGTCATAATGGTCCTTTCTATGCCCTCTGCACTCTCCTACAGTGCCACTCTTCCTACCATGTACTGGTCCTTCTGGCCCTCATCTCTATTGTCTCTACATATTAATATAATGCAGTCAGTATGCTTTTATATTCCACAAATGAGTGTGATCATTCTATGTCTATCCTTCTCCCTCTGAATTATAGCTCAGCAAAATAAAATACTTTCAGTATCCATCCATGTATAACCAAATTTCATGGACTCATTGTTCCTAAAAGCTGAGTATTATTCCATGGTGTAGATGAACCATGGTCTCTTTATCAACTCATCTGTTTTCATGCACTTGGCTGCATAATCCATAATCCCACAGGGGAGGGGTGCGGGGAGTGAAGGCAAAAGATCTATCCAGAAATTCAACTGCTTCACCTAGGTCTTTGGCATGTAAATAGGAAGCCATCTTTGTTTAGGGTGAAGACTGTTTAACTCAACATAACAACACCTGTCACTTCACTAATGTTTATTTCTCACCACCAATTCCCAAGGTTCCTCTCCTGTCACCTCAGCCTACAATATGACATATGCTTCTCTCTCATCTCTCTTTGTCAATCTCTGTATTTCTGACTCTCTATTTTTCTGCCTGTCTCTGACTCTCTGTCTAATGTCTCTCTGTTGCTGTCTTTGTGTCTCCCTCTCTTCACATTTTTTAGGTACAATTGTTTGTAAACTTAATCAAGGGGCATCATGCATATCACTTTTCTTCCTTTCAGGACCCACTTTCTGTCCATAGTGGTCATTTCCAACTATTATTTTAAGATAGGTCCCTTCTCTCTCCTGACTATAGGCTCCACTCAACCTCATCATTTCTATTGCTTTTAGGTATCATTCTTATATTATAGATTACTATTTGATAGATGAGTTCAATCATTCTATATTTGCCCTCTCTTTCTTATTCAATTCACTTAGTATGACACTCTCTATGTCTATTAATTTATAGGCAAATTTCATAACTTAGTTTTTCCTAACAGTTACATAGTATTCTATGGTATAGATGAACCATAGTTTTTTATGTCCACTTATCTATTCTTGGAAACTTGAATGTTTTCCAGAATTAGGCTATTGTTAGTAGTGATATAATGAATAAAGAAGTGAAGAAACATTTTGCTCCCCCTAGGAGAGGTATTGCTGGGTCATACAAAACCTCAGTTTCTAATTTCTGAGGAATATCTATAAGTTTTTCTAAAAGGCTGGAATAGTCTACATCAGCAGTGACTAACAGTTTTTTGTCCCCTTTCATCCATGCAAGCACTGGTTTTTCTTGCACATTTTTTTATTAATTATTTTTTTTATTATTTTAATTATGACAACAAAGATGCAAAGAAAGAGGACAGGGTAAAGTTACAGTGGAAGCCCAATCACCCATAAACAGGATTCTCAGTAGTTCCATCGATGATATCCCAGCCTTGAACTTTCAGCCAAAGAACATTAAGAAAAACAAAACTGAACCCATGTACAATACAATTACTTTGTCCCTCAAATCCCCAGTTGTAGTACATATTGTTTCTTAGCAGCACACCATATAATCTAAAGATATTAGACTTATGTAACTCTTTAAACATTGAGGGCAAAGTACATTTATCTAGTTCCATGCACATGCTTACTAGTTTAAGTTAACCTCAAAAGTTTTAATGGGTTGTTTTTCTTAAGGATTGGAGTCAAGAGAACATAGTAAAAAACGATATTAAAGTGGCATTTGTTTGCATAGGCCCACCAAAACATAAGGGACATGGAAAGACAAATTATGGTCTAAATACATGGAGACCCTACCCCTGAAGTTTCCTGGCACAGGACTGACTCTAGGCTCCAGGCAAACTAGTTTGTCCAATTCAAGTCATAGTCTGTAGTGGCAATACACCTCCATTCCTCACATAGTCTCTGTTGTTGGTATCATTCTTCTGTATTAAAGATCCTGGAGTCTGCATATCCCATATTGCAGTCAGGATGGTGCAGAGCATCCTCTCGTTTCACCTCACACTTAAGGGGCAATAGAGAGAACCATGTCCTGTAGAGCAGGTCATCGTTGTTGTCATGTCTTCTCGCAGGTCATTGTTGTTGTCACGTCTTCTCAGTGTAAACGGAAGTGTCTTTTTAGGAGGTCGATGTCACACCCTTGGTAGTGTCTTTCCTGGTAGAGGACTGCTTCCAACTGTTGCTATAAAAGACCTTGGATGTTTCGTAGATAGCTTGCCTGGTTCCAGCGTGAATGGAGAATGCCCATTCAACTGGGGCCTATGCCAGGTCATTATATCAATATTCAGGGTGTAAGGTACATTGTAATGAGATTTATTAGATAATAACTAATCTGTATGTATAGTGTTTTCCCATTTTAATGTGTCTATGCAAACAAGGATCAATGCCACGAAGCGTTATTGGTGCATCTGGAGGCAATAGGAACAAGACCAGCAATTTCCATGACATAGTTCAATCATAGGCATCAAACTGAGGGACAGTTCCACCACAATCCTTACTGAACAGCTTACAAAGAAAAGACAAGATGAAAAGTGGATAGAAACATCATGGTAGAAGAATATATAGAGAGTTACAGCAGTTAAAGAAAATAATCATAAAATATTCAAAAGATATATGTGTTCAATATGTGTTCGATTTATGTCCTTCTAAATAGTTCTGGGATTTGTAAGATCTACTGTATGTCTTTGGTCAGAGATTGAAGCTGTGTGTTACTGAAGTTAAGAAGGGTAAATCTGGGGTACTGATGGTTGGGAGGAGCATATGATCGTGCGGGGGGCTAGCCCCCGCGCGGTTTCAAAATGTAGACTGGTATGAAATTGCCAGTGACAGCCTGAGTATAGCTGAGAAATTATCTGCCACCCCCCAGATCAAACGCCACCCCCTGATCCAACCTCTGGAGCCGGCCTGGGAGTGGGGAAAACCCAGGGTTTCTTGCACATTTTTATGTGTTCTACACTCTAAGTAAGAAATGATATCTTATTGTTGTTCTGACTTGAGTCTCTCTGTTATTTAATGATATAGAGCATTTTTTCATGTTTCTTTTGACCATCTTTATTTCTTCTTTGAGGAAGGTTCTTTTCAACTCTTCTCTATATTTTTGATAGGGTTGAATGTTTTAAGTTCTACCAGTGTCGCATATATCTTAAGTTCTACCAGTGTCGCATAATGCCTAATCAGATAGGCATTAGATTAGTAATTAATCTCATATCATGGGCAGTTTTTGTGTCCTGATCATCCTTTCCCTTGACATGCAGAAGCTTCTCTAATTGAATGTAGTTCCATGTGTTTATCTTTGCTTATACCTTATTGGTCAGTGTTGTTTCATCTTTGAAGATGCTTTCACTTCAAGCTTATGGTTTCAGGTCTGATTTTAAGGCCTTTTTTATATTTTGATTTAATCTTTGTGCGTGGTCTAGAAAGAAGTCTAAGTTCATTTTCTGGCTCATAGCTGAATAGTTTTCCCAGTATCACTTGTAGAAGAGGCTTTCTTTTGTTCCACTCACATTTTTGCTCCTTTATGAAACATTAATATATGGGAATATATGTTAATATATTTCCATACATGTCAATATAAAAATTAACATATACCGGGGAATCTGCCTCAGACTACCTATTCTATTCAATTTTTTCCCTTTACTGTTTTAAAGAGTCCATCTCTCTCTTCGATTTTTTGCCATTAAGAATAATAAATGACTTGGTATTTCTCTGTTAAGGTCTACTTCGTTTGGCACTTTTTTTTGCCTCTTGTAATTGTAGAGAAGCCTCTTTCCCAAGAGTGGAAAAGTTCTCTGCTATTATTTTCCCTCACTACTTGTTCTTCACCTTTTTTTTTTCCCTTTTTGATATTCCTATTTGTCAGAGTTTATATATATTGTCTTTGTTCATGAAGTACCTTACATTTTCTTCCTGTGTTTTGTCTCTCCTTTCCTTTTTACTTCTTTATCATTGCTGGCTTGTAATTTGTCTTCAACTTTGTCTATGTGATTCCTCACCTGTGTGATTCTACTATTATGGCTTGCTGAAATGTTTTTTAGTTCCTTTAGTTCCATTTGTATGGATTCTCTCATCTTCTGAAAGAGTTCTTTGAGTTGGTTGAATTGTTCATCTATAGGTTTCTCAGTTTGGCAAGCTAGTGACTCCTTGATTTCCATTGCTAAAACATTAAGTGTTGATTTTAGGTTCTCATTTATAAAGCTCAGGCTTTTGGGTAGACTTGGAAATTTTCCAGGAGTTCTCTCCATATTCGCAACTGTAGTTGTCTTCCTTAGCTTCCCCACTGATCTCTGTTTCAAAAAAGTGATCTATTAAATTGTTTGCATGAAAGATGACTCAAGGTATAACTCGTTAGAGGTTATTTTTCTAAACAAGCAAGGTTATCTAAGTATGATAAAAAAAATATTGCAAACTGTGGCCGGAAAGATAGCACAGTGATAGGGCATTTGTCTTGCACGTAGCTGATTCAGGAAGGATGGTGGTTCGAATTCTGGCATCCCATATGGTTCCCAATGCCTGCCAGGAGCAATTTCTGAGAGCAGAGCCAGAAGTAACCCCTGATTGCCACCGGTTGTGACCCAAAAACAACAACAAAAACAACAAATATATATGGATATATATATTGCAAACTAGTTCTTTGTGTTGTTTTGCTGGGTTTTGAGCTGTATGTTTTCTAAGACAGAGAAGTGATCTATCCAATCTGAAAGGAACTATATGAAATAAATTGACTTCACGTAGATTCACTAGAGTCCACATGGTTTGAGAGTAAGAGGATTGATGGGAAGGAAGGGGGATTTCTGTGTTCCTGCCCAGACACATACCTAACTGGCCCCAGGGGGCAGATGATCAGGAATAGCTCTGAAACCTGGAAGGAGGTGGAAAGGCCAAAAATACAATCCTGTCTATGTTTGATAGGAGGGATTAGGATGGGAGGTTCCCTATTCTGGCCCAGACACAATCATGACTGGCCCTAAGGAGCAATCAGGAATGCTGCTGGAACACTGAAGGAGGCTGTGAAAGGCCTGAAAGGCAATCTTATTTGCGTTTGGTGGGAGGGATTAGAACAGAAGGGGGAAGATGATGATTCTCGTGTTATATTTTTAATTCAATTCAAAGTTCTCTTGTTATGCATTCATTTATTTTGAGGCTTTTATGTGGAAGTTTTTCACATTTCATCTTTGTGTTTGTGTGTGTGTGTGTGTGTGTGTGTGTGTGTGTGTGTGTGTGTGTGTGGTTTTGGGACACACCCAGGCAAAGATTGCCCTTTTCATACCTCTCTAAACAGAAAAATAGATAGCACTTTTTTTTTATCTCCTCATTAATTCTAGAGGTTGCCAATCTCCTTTCTTCAGATATCCCCTAATGGTGTTCCTTATCAGACAGAGACAGGCAGGATAATATATCTATTACTTGGCCATTAGCCATTTACACATTCTATTCTCAAGATAATTCTTAGCCTACCTACTCACTCTGCCCCTCTCTATTTTATATTAGAATCTCTATATAGTTTTATTTGCTCATTTAGGGGAAAGCAAAGCATCCAGACGAATTGGGGGCTAAGTTATGATGTAAATAGGTTCTTTATTCTGTAATGATTCAGGAACGTGAAAGCTTCCTCGATATTAGCCTATATCTACCCATATTTGTGCTCTATTAAAACTTTCAAGCTTCCAACAGGCCAATTGTAGCCAGTAGAAAATAAGAAAAACTCTTGTCACATATAGCTGTCTTTATTACCAGGTGAAAAGCACACACTGATCCTCCTATTCTGAAATTGTTGTAAAATATGGTCTTGCATGGTTTTTAGTTGCATATTTTCAATTATTAGAATCATGTACCTCTATAAGATTATTGAAAAGCTACTAGAAGACAAAGGGTGGGAGAGGGGGGAGTTGGGGCCATTGGTGGTGGGAATGTTGCACTGGTAAAGGGGTGTGTGATTTTTATAACTGAAACCCAAATACAACCATGTAGTTGTAATCAAGCACCATTTTTAATTATTGTGCTTAAGTAAAGATATTAATTTTTTTTTGGTTTTTTGGGCCACACCCGGCATTGCTCAGGGGTTTCTCCTGGCTGTCTGCTCAGAAATAGCTCCTGGCAGGCATGGGGGACCATATGGGACACCGGGATTTGAACTAACCACCTTTGGTCCTGGATTGGCTGCTTGCAAGGCAAACACCGCTGTGCTACCTCTCCGGGCCCAAGATATTAATTTTTTTTAATGAAAAAAAAGTTTCTGGAGCTGGAGCAATAGAACAGAGAGTAGAGCATTTGCCTTTCATGATGATGACTCAGGCTTGATCTGTGACAGATCAGGGGATCATATGATATCCGTGGCATTTCATATTGTCCCCTGATCTGCCAGGAGTAATTTCTAAGTGCAAAACCAGAAGTAACCTCTGAGAATAAGACTAGCTATACCACCGAGTACTACTTAATAGAGATAAACACATTACATCATCCTTTTAAAGATTTCATGGCAGGAAGAGCAGAGTGGCGATGCCAGAAACCATGATGCCCTAGGTGAGCAGACTCCACTCTGAAGAGCAGAGTAGTGCCCAGAAAGTGCATTGTCTTCTGGTGAGAGAACCCCACCCTGAAGGACAGAGCCACAGAGCCAGGGCCACAGATTGGAGCTGTATTGCCATGCACTTCTGCTAGTCAATGAGTTCCAGCATGACACAAAGAAAACATGACAATACAATCATAGCAATAGGGAAACAATGTATACTTCAACCATGCTTAGAGAATGAAGATGGTAGCTCAGATGACCCAAAAAGTGCCAACCACCTATTTAGACTCTCAGGTAAGACTTTAGAGAAGAAATATAAAAAAATCCTCATAGAACTCAAAGAAAGCATAGAACGAGCTGAATGAACCACAAATAAGAAACCTGAGGATATGAAAGTAGAAATGAGACACCCCAAACTGAAAGAAACAGAACTAAAGAACGTGGTAGGTGAAATATAAAACCTCACTAGAAAACCTCTCTGAAAAATGTAAGGAGGTCCCATAGTGTAGCAGTTATCACATCTGCTTTACACACAGAAGGTTCTGGGTTTGAGCCCCAGTGGAACCACGAGGGTGATAATATTTGGGGCTGAAGAGATAGCACAGCGGTGTTTGCCTTGCAAGCAGCCAATCCAGGACCAAAGGTGGTTGGTTCAAATCCCAGCATCCCATATGGTCCCCGTGCCTGCCAGGAGCTATTTCTGAGCAGATAGTCAGGAGTAACCCCTGAGCACCACCGGGTGTGGCCCAAAAAAAAAAAAAAAGATATATTTGGCCAGAGAGATAGCATGGAGGTAAGGTGTTTGCCTTTCATGCAGAAGGTCATCAGTTCGAATCCCGGCATCCCATATGGTCCCCCGTGCTTGCCAGGAGCAATTTCTGAGCATGGAGCCAGGAATAACCCCTGAGCATTGCTGGGTGTGACCCAAAAAAAATGTAACAGCACCTGAGATCAAAATCATCTGGAAAATGAGATGCATAACAACTCCATGCAACAGAAGACGTTAGAAAAGAGCCTTAAAACAATCAGCAATGGAAAAAATACTCAAGGAATGTGTACAGATGACAATAAAAGTCTTTGATAAAGTCAACAGAAAAAATATAAGGAATATTGGAGTCCCAGAGGCCCAGGAAGAGAATTCCCATGAATAATAAAAAGTCAGGAGCATCACTGCAGAAAACTTCTCAAAGCTAAAAAGCGCATGTAACCAAATTCTGCCTAATCAAATAGAACCATCAAAAGCGTTTCAAACAAATGCAACCCAAAAACATTTTAGTTGAAATGACAAATCCCACAAATAGGGCTAGAAAGAACAAACAGGGGATTTACATTCAAAGAAGCATCCATAAAATTTACAGCAGATTTGGGGGCTGGAGAGATAGCATGGAGGTAGGGCATTTGCCTTGCATGCAGAAGGATGGTGGCTGAAATTCAGGCATCCCATATGGTCTCCTGAGCCTGCCAGGAGCGATTTCTGAGTGTAGAATCAGGAGTAACCCTAAGCACTGCCAGGTGTGACTCCCCCCAAAATTAATTTTTACAGTAGATTTGTCACAAGAAATACTGAATTCCCAAATAAAGTAGTGATATATTGTGAAAAAAATACAATGAAATGAGTGCTTTACCAAGAGTACTTCAAAGCCAAACTTATTCAGGTTTGAAGGAAACATACACAGCTTCACAGAAAACAACAACTTAGGAACTTAACAGATACAAAACAAGCCCCAAAAGATGGACTGAAAGACCTACTTTAAGACAATACAGACTAACAGACACACAAACTCCTACTAAAATATGACACTAAATACCATGACAATTATCTCTCTCAATGCCCATGGACTAAATGCACCAATTATGAGAGACAGAGTGGCAAAATAGATCAAAATACTGATTCCAACATTTTTCTGCCTACAAGAAACACATCTGAATACTCAAAATAAACAGACTCAAATTTAAAGGTTGGAGGACAACCATTGAAGCAAACAGCTCTCTTAAAAAGGCTGTGGTGTCCAGATATACAGTCAATTTAATATTTGACAAAAAGAAAGCCAAGAACATGAAATGGAACAAGGAAACAAAATAACACAATACAAAAATGCCCTCTTGCACTTCTAAGTTTAGTGCAGCACTATTTACAATAGTAAGAAAATGGAATCAACCTGGGTGCCTAACAACAGCTGAGTGGTTAAAGAAACTGTGATTTATCTATGCAATGTACAGCTATTGGGAAAAAAATTAAGTAAAATTTGCAGCGATAGGCATGGAAACTATTATGCCAATTGAAATAAGTTAGAAGGATAGAAACACAGAATGGTCTCACTCATCTGTGGGATTTAAGAAAAGTAAAAGGCAGTATGGTAATAATATCCAAAGATAATACAGAGGGGCCAGAGAGATAGCATGGAGGTAAGGCGTTTGCCTTTCATGCAGGAGGTCATCGGTTTGAATCCCGGCACCCCATATGGTCCCCTGTGCCTGCCAGGAGCAGTTTCTGAGCCTGGAGCCAGGAATAACCCCTGAGCACTGCCGGGTGTGACCCAAAAACCACAAAAAAAAAAAAAAAAAAAAAAACCAAAGATAATACAGATGGCACCCTGAATGACCAGAACATAATATGAATGAGGCTTAACACAAAGTGGGAGCACAGTTAAAAAATTAACTGGACTAGTAACTACCATAACAATGAGAGAGAGA
The DNA here is from genome assembly GCF_024139225.1 of Suncus etruscus. NCBI lineage: Eukaryota > Metazoa > Chordata > Mammalia > Eulipotyphla > Soricidae > Suncus > Suncus etruscus. Next base: position 103,503,585 of record NC_064856.1, read on the forward strand.
GAGAGAGAGTGAGAGAGAGAGAGGGAGAGAGAGAGAGAGAGAGAGAGAGAGAGAGAGAGAGAGAGAGAGAGAGAGAGAGAGAGAGAGAGAGAGAGAGAAAGAAATAGAATGCCTGTTCTGAAGAAAGGCAGAGTGTAGAAGAGGGGAAAGGGGGACATTGGCGAGGTGACACTGGTATAGGGTGATGTACATTCAATAACTATGAACAGTTTTGTAACAACAATCCTTAAATAAATTACTTAAAAAAAAAAAAGATCTCAGGCCCGGGGAGATAGCACAGCAGCGTTTGCCTTGCAAGCAGCCGATGCAGGACCAAAAGTGGTTGGTTCGAATCCCAGTGTTCCATATGGTCCCCCGTGCCTGCCAGGAGCTATTTCTGAACAGACAGCCAGGAGTAACCCCTGAGCAACGCCAGGTGTGACCCAAAAACCAAAAATAATAATAATAATAATAATAATAAATAGATAAATAAATAAATAAATAAATAAATAAATAAATAAAAGATCTCAAAAAATATCTCAGGGGATAGCATTCAGGCTGACTTATTAACAATTAAGTATAAATTATATGTCTAATTTAGACTCTGTTTCAACTGATAATAATTTTTAAAGAGAAAATTTTAATTGAATTACTGTCAGGTACAATTACAAAGCCATACCATGCCCAACATCCTTCACCAGTGCACGTTTCCCACAATGATTGTCCCCTGAGAATAATGATGAAATCTATTAAATTGAATAAATTATCTTTTCTACTTATTTATAGTTTAGTTCCATGATCTTCCCTTTAACAATGTACCAAGGACCCCTCACTTTCACTTCTCTTGTCCCATCCACATAAACTTAGGTCTTCAGACCAATTTCCACATCTCTTGCCTTTGGCGATTGGTTGTATCTGTCCCAATTTTCCTGACTAACCTCACTCATAAAAAATATAGGCATAATCTTAAGATCATTTAATTTTAATCAAAAATTTATAACACTTCAGTGGCATAGTATAACAGAAGAAATCAGATTTCTGGTCATTAAACAACATCACACAAGGTAAGATTCCCAATATCATAGCGTATCCCAAGATCAAAACAGTTCTACTGAATGGGAAAAATATTTGCTCAAAATATATTAGGTAAAAGATGAAAATTCAAGACCTATAGAATACTCACAACATTCAACAAAAAAAATCCAACAACCACATTCACAAATGGGAAAGCATAGATCAAAAGATGTTTGAACAAGGTATAGGGTGCACAGGTTTAAGCCAAAGTGTTCAAAGTCATGATTTAAGAAATGCAAAGCAAAGCAACATTAAGATATCATCTCATGATAATGAGAATAAAAGATCTGTACAAATAGGCTTCTGATATATTACACTATTTAGGAGAATTGTCATGGTGACCTGAGTTCAAATCTTGACATCCCCTGTGGTTGTCTGCTACCACCAGCAGCAACTCATTAATTCAGAGCCTGGAGGACACCTCCGCTTTCCTGTATGTACACACCCTAAAAAAGTCAGGAAACAACTGTTGTTGGCAGAGTAAAAATGAGAACAAACTCTAATTCACTCTTGGTGGGAATGTTCTCAATTCAGACTCTATAGAAAGCAGTTTGGTGATCTACCAAAAGAAATACAAACAGAACATTTATAATATCCCAGCAATCCCACTTCTTGGTATCTATTCCCTAAAACATAAAAATGTTATACCAAAAGAATATATGCATATCTATGTTTATTGCCACATGTAATACAATAGCCAAGTTATGGAAATAATCTCATAATAATAACACTACTAATAATAATAATCAATGCCCAGACACAGATAAACTAGTAAAAAAAAGATGCATTCACTTTGGTCCTTTAAATACTTTGTTAATTCATTTTTTAAGAATGTTTGTTCTACATATACATATGTGAGCACATACATTTTTATTCCTATTTTTATCTTTTTTGGGTTTGTGACCTGTTTCTGTTTTCCTCTCTGTCCACCCCCAAATGCACTGACAATATAATGTAGCACCATTTCTCCCTTCAAAGGCACACTAAAAAAGGGGGAAATCTTACATATAAAAAAGAGCTCTTATCTACTAGGGATAGGAACTCATAGTTGTTTACAATACAGGGATATTTCCTACCTTGAAAATATGTCACGTGGACTCAACTTAGACCCCAGGTGATTAGACACCATTCGTCCAGCCTTGAACCCTGGATCCCAGACATAGAAACGGCACAGTTCTTCACAACAGCTGCAGGAAACAAATCCCATCTGGGACAGCCTTAATACTGCTGGGTCACCAACAAGTGCCAGCTCTAATATGATATCCTGACAACGAGGAAAATGGGAACAACTTGACCTAAGAGCAGGTTATCCTACCTTACCAGCTAACAATAAGACAAAATCAGAAGACTTATCAGAAGACTTTGGACCCTTTGGTAGGTCCAAAAGCCAAGATCGTGATTTACAGATAACTGACTGCTAGAACCATGATCAGATTGTATATATCTTGGGACCAATAAAAAAGCCCTAGTCCAGGGTTTGAACTACGACCTGCACAATAACCATGATCCCCAGTTCCAAAGGTCTGGCAGAGACAATTGCAATGGAACGGGGCTTCTGGAAACACAAAGAAAGACGCTATCTTAGGTGCCATCCTAGGTTCAGTGCAAAGACCAAGACCACCAACCACAGAAGATGGATTAAAATGTCTGACACATGACAGAACTTCTAGAACCACAAAGAAAGACTTCATCGTAAGTCCCACTCCTGGACCTGTGCAGATACTGAGATCTCTAGATACAGAGGTCTGATTGTATCACCCAGGACGGGAGCAGAAGTCTTCCAAACACCACGAAAGCACCACCTGGAGAGTAAATGATCCTGAACAGAGTCTATAGTTAATCCCATGACAATATACTCCAAGGGTGGAGAAACCCCATATCTCTTAGGCCAAGTGAATTCCTTTTCGAATGACCCCAATATTTACTGTGCAAGGGCAGGAGAGGAAAAAAAAGCAAAAAGCACAAAACATTGTTTATTTTTTATTATTTTTTATCTTTATTTATTATTATTACTTTTTTTTATTTACCTATCTATTTTTGGTCGATTTCTTTGTTTTGGTGTGGTTATTGAAGTTGCTGTCCCCAGTTATACTTATTTTTTTTCTCTTCTTTTCTTTTCTTTCTTTATGTGCTCTGCCATGTTTCTTATCTCAAGACCATGGCTTTTTTTTTTTTTTTTTTTTTTTGTGGTGCTTATCGTTATTGTTGGAGTCCTCACTGGATATTTGACACTTCTTTTTGTACTGGTGGAGTGTTTCACCTTCTTTTACTCTTTCGTCTCTCAAACCAATGATGAGAGCCTCTAGAAGAATTCCGCCCATTTTCGGCGTATTAGACTTTTACCCCAGTTAATTACTTTTCTCTTCTTCAAACAAAACCAAGTAACTTGAACTAGCTAGTCCTGCCTCCCAGTTAGAGGGGGAAATAAGGGAGGCACGAAGACCAAACAGGTGCAAGACTACTAAGTAGTAGGCTAGGTACAGAGGGGACCACATATTCTAGCAGCCCGGGGGCTGAGGGAAGAGGATATGGGAGGTAGGACGAAAATGGAGGTGTAGGGAGGACGAATTGGTGATGGGAATCCCCCTGATTTTATGTAAAAATGTACCTAAAATATTATTGTCAACAATATGTAAGTCACTATGATCAAAATGAAAATTATATTAAAAATGATGCATTATATATACACAGTAGATTGCTATATAAATTCTAAGAAAGAATAAATCATTCATTTTGAAGCAAAATGGATGGAACTAGAGGACATTATGCTGAGTATATCAGTCAGGAAAAAAGGACACTATTGGGACTCTCATTTATGGAATTTAAAGATATGCAGCAAAGTGAAAACAAAGGTACAGAGCTAACGTAGTGGTTGGTGGTGGCAGAGCTAGTTTACACAACTGAGTTGGTAGGATGGGGAGGGAAAGGGAGTACTTGAGGTTTTTTTGTTTTTGATTTTTTAGGTTTGGGGTTTTTTTGGGGGGTCACACCTGGGGGGTCACACCTGGTGGCACTAAGGGGTTACTCCCTGGGTTTGCTCTCAGAAATCGCTCCTGGCAGACCCCAGGGGACCATATAGGATGCCAGTAATCAAACCAAAGTCCATCCAGGGTTGGCTGTGTGCTAGGCAAACGCCCTGCCACTATGCTACCACTCTGGCCCCAGTACTTGAGATTTTTTGAGAGAGGGTGATGAGTACATAGGCATGGGCTTGGCAGTGAAATCATGTGCACTAAAAATCATAAATAGCATTATTATAAAGCACAGAATCTAGATCACTTAAGGTTTGTTTAATATTCTGTAAAAACTGCATAATTTTTTGGAGGGAACATACATGCCTGTCCCTGCTCAGAGCAAATCTTGTCTCAGTACTCAGAAGTTGCTCCTGGCAGTGCTGAGGGGACCATATGGGATACAACCAGGTCAATAACATGCAAAGCAATCACCTTACTCAATATACCATCTCTCTGACCCCAACAACAGCATAATTTATCAACTGCCTTCTTTATTCAGATATAGGAAAAATGAAATATGCATGATGTTGCTGTGAACTCATTACTTTCTAAATACTAATGGGGTTCATCAATGCTTAGTTTGTAAATTTTTTTTTTTTGGTTTTTGTGTCACACCCAGCAGCGCTCAGGGGCTACTTCTGGCTCTATGCTCAGAAATCGCCCCCGGCAGGCTTGGGGGACCATATGGGATGCCAGGATTCGAACCATCATCCTTCTGCAAGCAAGGTAAACACCTTGCCTCCATGCTATCTCTCGGCCCTCGTTTGTAAATTTCTGTTGAAAGTAAATATCTCACTTAAATTTCTCTTTGAAAGATAAATTAATTAAAATGTCTTTAATTTTATGTGGTTGGTATTCTCCAATGCCAGATAAGTTTTCTCCCACCACCAAAAAAAATGTCTTAAGACTGAATCTGTGGGAATCTCTGAGACATACGTCCTATCTCCGAGCCAACATTTTTGAGGTTCTGCATGTTTGGGAACGAATCATATTCCACGCCCACTGTAAACCTATCTTATCAATCTATTCTTTTTAATTCCTCTCATTCTTCCATCCCTTTCTCGAATACATGTGTATAATTCATTTCATGAAATTAGCTAAAGGCAAGAAGTGGGAAATAAATCCAAACCCACCTGAATCCCTTCCTCATGACCCTCCTCTCATGTTCTTCCTTCCTCTCCACTTTTCTCACTTCTTTTCTTTTTTTTTTCTTTTTTTTGGGGGGAGGGGGGAGCAAACTTGGAGGCACTCGGGAGTTTCTCCTGGCTCTGAGCTCAGAAATTGCTCCTGGCTCGGGGGACCATATGGGATGCCAGGGATTGAACCTGCCACATGCAAGGTAAATGTTTTACCGCTGTGCTACCACTCCAGTCCCTCTCTCTTCTTTTCTATTTCTAAAACATTCCCCCTCTTTCTCATGCTTTCGCTGTCCCTTTCTGACACATTATGTTATGCCTCAATTAAGGTTACATTAGAGCCATTTAATTATTTCTCCAATATTTAGCTTTGTCCATTATGCCAGGTTACTAAGTGGCTAACAATGAAAGCAATTAAATAATAAAAATAAAATCATGAATGAAAGAGTGTCCATGGTGCAAATTAGGTTTATGTCATTTTTCTACATAAAATGCCCATCAGGACCTCAGTGTTCTCACAACAAAGTTTATCCCATGGTTGTATGTATGTATGTAATGCCAGGTGAGGAGCATGGGATTTGAAAGACTTGACCCAGCCTTTATTAAGGCAGCTCTTCAGCATAAATTCTTCAATAAAACTATAGCATGAAGAATAAAAACCAAATTGCAAATCCAAACAGAATGTTAGTTAAAGATATTTTGAGTGATGTAAAGATTGAGAAAAGACCAGAAAATAGTTGGAGTTGTGCTAAAAAAATGAATATTTGACCTGTAGTAGTCATGATGAAATCAGAGAACTGCTAGAATTAAATTATGAGGTATATTCCCATAGGCTCAGAAACCATCTTATGAAACATATTGCCAAGTACATGAGAAGGTTTCATCACTGATCTATCATCTTCTGTATATCATCTCCTGAAACATAATGACACCCAGCTAAATACTGAGTTGCACAAGCAAGGAACAAAACTGATTTTTAAATTTGAAAGTGATTGGCCATTAATGCATAATGTTTCTATAAAAGAATTTTAATGAGTATAAAGGTACATACAGAGGAAGTTCATCCTAATTAGGATGAACTGAAGTTCAAGATAAGTGGCATAAGGCAGGTCCCTAGGTAAAATAATGAAAGAACAGTTCTTGTTCTTCTACAGTTCCCAAGAGAATAGTCACAGAGATATGACTTATTAGTTATAATATTTTTAACACTGACTACTAAAGGATGAGGTAAAGAATGCTTTATACCTTATATCTTTATTTTTATATCTTTATATATATATTTATACCTTTATATCTTTATTTATTTTCATCATGCAACAGATTATATAAGCAATTTTGTTTGTTTTTTGGGGCCACACCTGGTGACACTCAGGGGTTACTCCTGGATATGCATTGAGGAATCACTCCTGGCTTGGGGGACCTTATGGGACGCCAGAGGATAAAACCGCAGTCTGTCCTGGGTCAGCCATGTGCAAGGCAAACTCCCTACCTGCTGCGCCATCACTCTGGCCCCAAATTATATAAACTTTTTAATCATCACGTAGAACTAACCTCTGCCTTTCATAAATATTAACCACCCTTAAACAAAAATAATGAATAATATTATTATGGTCACTTTAGTGACAACAAACATAAAACTACAAAAGGCTACTTTCTTAAATTTAATGCATTCATCCACTGGAGTATTCTCATATATAATTATATATAATAATATATAAGTATATAATTATTGGAAATCAAATTATCGATCAATATTACATTCTCTACATGATTTTTAGAATGCCTCAAGAAAAAGCTTGAATGACTTTTCTCAAGAAGGCTAAGACATTAATTTATTAATTAAATGCTGAATAAATCTCTGAATTGTGGTAGAGCTCTTGTAGAAAATAAGGAAGCAGGAGTAATATTATTAGACCAAAGGGAAATCAGCAGAAGAAACGATGCATGCAATTGTTTTGGGGGCAGGGACAGGGAGAGCATTATCATCTAAAAAGTGAATACTCATTTTTCAAATGTTATTATGTAGTAAGATGTTATTGCTGACATTTATTCTAGTAGTTGCTTCATGTGTGTTGCGGGGTCCTGAAGCCCCCCAGGGGGGCCCGGCCAGCAGGAATTAGCTGGGAAGGCTTCTCAGACAACCGCACTCCTATTTTGCTGAGCAGAAGAGCAACCACACCTGTAAAAAATCTGTGAGAGGTTAATAATAAAGACCCAAGGCAGCGTCTCACTGTTCAAGGGTGTCTTTATTGGCTACAGCTCCTTCTTATATAGTGAAGGAGAAGGGGGCAGTACAAAGGTGATGTCAGTCATACTTTTGGCGCGAAGGCCCATACAAGGCAAGGATATATTTCAGGTTTCAAGGAACAAAGAAAGTTAGGCATTCTCTAAATAAGGAAGTGGGCAGTGGGACTAGGGGGCTGGATGACCTTCAAGCTATGATGAACGTGCTGTTTCTATGGAAACTTCAAGTGTCCTTCTAGCTGCATTCCTAACTGCTTGATTATCAGGAGTTGGTGCAAAATGTGCCTGCCTCAGTGATTCTGAACAGACAGTGTAGCATACATATATTGATAACAGCCTAATTTACTCCAGAATGTGGTCTTAAGGAGTGAGGCCTAGCTTCTGATAAGGTACCAGGCAGTTTTTGCTCTTCTCCGGCTAGAGCTAATTTTATTTTGCAGCTGCATGCCTTTCTCTTTAGCTCAAAAAATTCACAGCAAGACTGCATGAAGCTATTAGGTGAAAAGCTGGGCTATGGCAGAAAGAACAGCAAAATGTCCTCAAACAAGTCAGTCCCCAACAGTGTGTGATTATGATTTTGATATTTGTTTCTTTTTCTGAGATTATTCAGTGGGTTAGAAATGTGCTTTTTGATATTTGACTTGAATTAAAATGTGTTTCCTTAAAAAAATGTGTTTCCTCTGAAATACCTTACGTTGCTTCCCTCAACTACATTATGTATTTGGGACTTCATGTACTTGGGATAACCACATTGGAATACACACCCAGAATCCCTTAATCAAATGTGTTTCAAATATTTTAGTGCCAAAAATAGTGAAGACTTGGGTTATGTTTGTAAACATTCATAAATATAAATTAGGGGAGAGCACTGTAAAATGTTTGATTTATTGTTTTTGAGGTAACTGGCTTATGCAAGCATGAGTGTACAATATCATCATATCATACCCCATCATCAAAGTACCAATATCTTTCCTACAGTTCACTGAAAGTGTTAAGCTATGCACATACCTTGTGCCTTAAAAACCTTAATATCTTCTACCTTCTCTGCCATCTTTCTAGAGAGCCACCTCCATGTATCCTATAACTTTGGTCTTCCAACTCCCTCAGGTGAGGTAAATCACCCACTTCACATCCTGGGAACTTTTTCCTTTAATATTATGGAATATATTCAATAATGCGGGCAAATATAATTTCATTCTAATTAATTATGACTTAAGTGAATTCTAATGTTGATTACAATGCCACCACCAAATTATTTCTTTCATTCAGTTATCAAACATTTATTGAGTAGCAGCTAGATGCCAGGTGTTCTGAGTGACTCTGGTGGGGAAAGAAATTTGAGCAAGACATATTAGCATGACTTTGAAGTCTTGAGAAATTTTCTTTGAATTTCTAATAGTTTAAAATAAGTAGTTTCATACATAAACATGATGTGGTAGCTACCATATTTTTTGCTCTATGAGACGCATCTGGCCATAAGATAGATACATATAGTTTTTAGACAAGAAAAACAAGAAAAAAATATTCTAAAGCAAATGGTGCAAAGCTTGATGCCATCAGGAGACTGTAGCTGGGAACAACCAGTCTGAGGAGTCAAAGTATATTTACAATATGCAGGTCCACAGCTGGTTAAACACATTTACTTAACATTATTTTTACATCAGAAAATTAAAAAAAAAAAAACATTTTTTAAATCCTCAGGCTTCAACTCCAGGTGGCTTTCACTCTATAAGACCCACAGGCATTTTTCCTCATCTTTTTTTTTGGGGGGGGCGGGGCTGCATCTTATGGTACTAAAAATATGGTATATATAATTTTTCTGGAGGGGGGGTTGATTTTTGGGTCACACCCGGCAACGCTCAGGGGCTAACCATGGCTCTCTGCTCAGAAATCGCTCCTGAATGGCACTGGGAACCATAAGGGATACCGGGATTTGAACCACCGTCCTTCTGCATGCAAGGCACCTCCATGCCATCTCTCCAGCCCCTGGTGTATATAATTTTATGCTGTTTCCATTTTGGGAAGTTTCGTTGTTTGGGGGTTTTGGTTGTTTGGGGTTTCGTTTTGTTTTGTTTTGTTTTGTTTTTGTTTGTTTGCCATTCTGGATACTGCTCAAGGGCTTACTTCTGCCTTCAGGAATCACTCTTGGCAGGGCACAAGGGACAATATGTGATGCTGGGATCAAACCAGGGTTGGCTGAGTGCAAGGCAAATGCCTTGCCTGCTGTACTAATGTTCCAGTCATTTAATTATTATTTTTTATTCTTTATTACAACAATGTTTTGCCAAGTTGTTTGTTATAATACATTTTTTCCAGGTATTAAATATTCCAACACCAGTCCCACCACCAGTGTGACCTTCTGTCTACCAATGTCTCCATTTTCCCCTCTCTCTCCCCAAAACCTGTTCTCCAGCAGGCTAAACTCAGCAGCTTATTCCCATACCCAGAATCTTTTTTCATTTTTAAATCTTAAATTTTTTTACTAAGATACCAGGGTACTATTATGCTTCCATTTCTATTTTTTCCCGCTGTTATAGAGTTTGTTCATAATTGAATTTCAATGCCCAACATCCTTCACCAGTACACATTTCCTCTACCAATACCCTATGTATTCCTCCCACTCTTCCCCATGCTAACCTTTCTCTCATTCTTTCTTTTTCTTTCACTCCCTTACTCTCTTTCTCTTTTTTGTTTTCCTTTCAGACATTGGGGTTGCATATAGTTATTGAAGGATTATTATGCATATCAGTTTATGTCCTTTCAGCATCCAGTTCTTGTTCAATGTGATGATCTCCATCTATCATAGTCATAATGGTCCCCTCTATGCCTTCACTGTACTCTCCTACAGTGCCATTCTAGCTACCATGTACTGGTCCTTCTGGCCCTCATCTCTATTGTCTCTAGATATTAATACCATACTGTATTTTTATACTACACAAATGAGTGTGATCATTCTATGTCTACCCTTCCTCTGAATTATAGCTCAGCAAAATAAAATACTTTCAATATCCATCCATGTATAACCAAATTTCATGGATTCAGTTTTCCTAAAAGCAGAGTTATTATTCCATGGGATGGACCATGGTTTCTTTATCCACTCATCTGTTTTTATACACTTGGCTCCATAAACCATATCCCACAGGTGAGGGGTGCGGGAAGTGAAGGCAAAAGATCTATCCAGAAACTCAACTCCTTCACCTAGGTGGGTCTTTGGCATGTAAAGAGGAAGCCATCTTTGTTTAGGGTGAAGACCGTTTATTCAACAGTACAACACCTGTCTGAAGACCAGTATTTATTTCTCACCATCAATTTTCAAGGTTCCTCTCCTGTCACCCCAGCCTATAATATGACAGATACTTCTCTCTCATCTCTCTTTGTCACTCTCTGTATCTCTTGCTCTCTATTTCTCTGCCTGTCTCTGTCTCTCTGTCTATGTCTCTGTGTTGCTGTCTTTCTGTCTCCCTCTCTTCACATTTTTTAGGTACTATTGTAAACAGTTAATCAAGGGGCATCATGCATATCACTTTTCTTCCTTTCAGCACCCACTTCCTGTTCAGAGTGGTAATTTCCAACTATTATTTTCAGATAGGTCCCTTCTCTGTCCTGACTGTACTCTCCACCCCACCCTCATCATTTTTATTGCTTTTAGGTATTATTCTTATATTATAGATTAATATTTCATAGATGAGTTCAATCATTCTATGTTTGCCCTCTCTTTCTTATTCAATTCACTTTCTATGACACTCTCTATGTCTATTGATTTATAGACAAATTTCATAACTTAGTTTTTCTAATAGTTGCATAGTATTCTATAGTATAGATGAACCATAGTTTTTTACATCCACTCATCTATTCTTGGGCATTTGGATTTTTTTTTTCGAGAATTAGACTATTGTTAGTAGTGCCATAATGAACAAAGAAGTACAGAGACCCTTCTTCAATGTTTTGCTCCCCTAAGGAGAGGTATTGGTGGGTTATACAAAAACTTAATTTCTAGTTTCTGAGAAATATCCATGTAGTTTTCCCAAAAGGCTGGAATAGTCTGTATCAGCAGTGACTAAGAGTCCTTTGTCCCCTTTCATCCATGCAAGCACTGGTTTTCTTGCTCTTTTTTATGTGTGCTGTTCTCTATGTAAGAAATGATATCTTATTGTTGTTTTGACTTGAATCTTCCTGTTAGTTAATGATATAGAGCATTTTTTCACGTTCCTTTTAGCCATCTTTATTTCTTCTTTGAGGAACTTTCTGTTCAACTCCTCTACATTTTTAATAGGGTTGAATGTTTTAAGTTCTACCAATGTCTTATATGTCTTAAGTAATAACCCCTAATCAGATAGGCATTGTATTAGTAATTTATCTTATGTCATGGGCAGTCTTTGTATCCTGATCATCCTTTCCATTGAAATGCAGAAGCTTCCTTTTTTTTTTTTTTTTTTTTTTTTGCTACTTAATTGAATGTAGTCCCATGTGTTTATCTTATTGGTTAGTCTTGTTTCCTCTTTGAAAATGCTTTCACTTCAGCCTATGGTTTCAGGTCTGAATTTAAGGCCTTTTATATATTTTGTTATAATCTTTGTACACAGTCTAGAAAGAGGTCTAAGTTCATTTTCTTGCTCATAGCTGACTAGTTTTCCCAGTATCACTTGTAGAACAGGCTTTTTTTTGTTCCACTCACATATTTTGCTCCTTTATCAAAAATTAATTTATACCTGGGAATATATGTTAATATATTTCCATATATGTCAATATAAAAATTAACATGTACTGGGGAATCTTTCTCAGACTATTCTGTTCAATTTTCTCCCTTACTGTTTTAGAGAGTCCATCTCTCTCTTTGATTTTTTTGCCATTTAGATTAATAAATGACTTGGTTTTGCTCTGTTAGGGTCTACTTCATTCGGCACTCATTTTTGCCTCTTGGATTTGTAAAGAAGCCTCTTTCCCAAGAGTGGGAAAGTTTTCTGCTATTATCTTCCCTCACTACTTGTTCTTCACCTTTCCCTTTTTTCCCTTTCTGATATTCCTATTAGTCAGAGATTATATATTTTGTCTTTGTTCATGAAATACTTAACATTTTCTTCCTATGTTTTGTCTCTCCTTTCTTTTTTGACTTCTTTATCACTCCTGGCTTGTAATTTGTCTTCAAACTTGTCTATGGGATTCTTTACTTGTGTAATTCTACTATTGTGGCTTGCTGAAATGTTTTTAGTTCCTTTAGTTCCATTTGTATGGATTCTCTCATCTTCTGAAAGAGTTCTGTGGTTGAATTGTTCATCTATAGATTTCTTAATTTCATAAGCTAATGACTCCTTGATTTCTACTGCTAAAACATTAAGTGTTGATTTTAGATTCTCATCTATAAAGCTCCGGCTTTTGGGTAGAGTTGGAAATTTGCCATGATTTCTCTCCATATCTGCAACTGTTGTCTTTCTTACTGATCTTTGCATTTAATGGTTTGGAATGCTGTATCAGGGTGTTTAAAAAAAGTGATCTGTTAAATTGTATGAAAGATGACTCAAGGTATATCTCTTTAGAGGTCATTTTTCTAAACAAGCAAGGTTATCTAAGTATGATAAAAAAAAATATTGCAAACTGGGGCCGGAAAGATAGCACAGTGGTAGGGCGTTTGTCTTGCACAGGATGGATGGTGGTTCAAATCTCGGTATCCAATATGGTTCCCCATGCCTGTCAGGAGCAATTTCTAAGAGCAGAGCCAGGAGTAACCCCTGAGTGCCACTGGGTGCTACCCAAAAACCAATATCAATATATATGTATTGCAAACTAGTTCTTTGTGTTGTTCTGCTGGGTTTTGAGCTGTATGTTTTCTAAGAGAAAGAAGTGTATATCCAATCTGACAGGAACTATATAAAATAAATTGACTTCACGTAGATACACTAGTATCCACATGGTTTGAGAGAAAGAGGATTGATGGGAAGGAAGGGGGATTTCTGTATTCCTGCCCAGACACAGACCTGACTGGCCCTAGGGGGGCAGATGATCTGAAATGGCCCTGGAATCTGGAAGGAGGCTGTGGAAAGCCCCAAAAGAGAATCCTGTTTGTGTTTGGTGGGAAGAATTAGGATGGGAAGTTCCCTAATCTGGCCCAGACACAAACATGACTGGCTCCAGGGAGCAGATAATCAGGAATGCTGCTGGAACCCTAAAGGAAGCTGTGGAAAGGCCTGAAAGACAATCTCTTTTGCTTTTTGAGGGAGCGATTAGAACAGGATGGGGAAGATGATGATTCTCGTGATATGTTTTTTAATTCAATTCAAAGTTCTTCTGTTATGTATTCATTTATTTTGAGGTTTTTTTCTGTCTTCTGTTGTTGTTTGGAAACTTTTTACATTTCATCTTTGAGTTCATGTGTATGTGGTTTTGGGACACACCCAGGCAACTATTGCCCTTTTCATACCTCTCTAAATAGAAAAATAGCACTTTTTGTTATCTTCTCATTAAGTCTAGAGGTTGCCAGTCTCCTTTCTTCAGATTTCCCCTAATGTTGATCCATATCACAACAGAAACAGGCAGGATAATATGTCTATCACCTGGCCATTTGCCATTTACACATTTTATTCTCAAGATAATTATTAGCCTAGCTACTCACTCTCCCCTCCCTATTTTATTTTTGAATCTCTAAATAGTTTTATCTGCTCGTTTAGGAGAAAGCAAAGCATCTAGATGAATTTGGACAGGATCATGATGTAACTAGGTCCTTTACTCTGTAATGAGTCAAGAATGTGAAAGCTTCTTCAATTTTAGTCTATATCTACTCATATACGGTATTTTTTGGCATATCAGATGACTGGGTATATAAGATGACCCCCTAATTTTACAGTTAAAACACAGGTGTAGGCCTAATTCACTGTTTAAGACTACCCCCTCACTTCTGAGGCAACACCAGTTCTTTTACGGTACCTTTTAGCTCACTGGAAGTGCTCTAATACAGTCCATTCAGTTACTATGCATGTGTCTTGATACAGAAGCTTTGGCTACACAGAACCTTCCTATGCTGCAACTGTATGTACCACAGTGAGCCAATCACAACAAGCAAAAGTTTAAAGGTTATACTGGTACTAGACTTCCTCTCTGACTCTGACCAATATGAGCAGGCTTTTTACAGTGCAGATTCGGGTACAGAATACTGCATAATTTGCATGCATAAAAAGCCTGCTTGGATTGGCTAAGTTAGAGAAATGGTCCAAGCAGCCTTGCAGTGTTTGGTGTAGGACTGAGTTGGAAAATTCATTTCGTGGCAATATCCAGACGATTTTCATTTAGCGGCATATTGAAATGTTTTTTAGGATATACTCAGCGTATAAAACGACCCCAGATTTTCTGTTGTCTTTTTTTTTACTTCAAAAGTAGTCTTATAAGCTGAGAATTCTGGTAAATGATATATTTAAGACTCTCTGAGATTGGAAAAGATTAAAAGAAAGTGGCCTGAGATCTGAAAATTAGAGGTTGTGTCACAACTTATTTCTGGCAGAAGTTGCCATATTACATTCAATTGGCTTAGATTGAATCAACACAGAACTCTTAAGAACATTTGTGATCTGTTAAAACCTTCAAGCTTCTGACAGGACAGTTGTAGCCAGTAGAAAACAAGAAAAACTCTTTTCACATATAGATGTCTTCATTACCATGTGAAAAACACACAGGGAGCCCCCTTTTCTGACATTTTTGTACATGATAAATAGGGTTTTGTATGGCTTTTAATTGCATTTTTTCAACAATAGAATCATGTACCTGTATGAGTTTATTGAAAAGCTACTAGACTATGTATTAACTGTTTAATCACTGAATCTCTTCAAGACATAGACTAAACCATTTTCTCCCTTTTTGAAGCTGCTCTCCAGCTTCTCTGATCTGGTGTATGATCAAATAAGCTATTTCATGGCCAGTAAAGCCCCTCTTTTCTATTCAGTTTTTTCCATGCTTTCTCTAGGATGCTAGGAGTAATTTCCAGATGGCTCTGAAGGTATCACTGAAGCAAGTTACTTATCCACTACACATATTCTGTGCTTGACTAAATTGAGCTCATTTTTTTTTTTTTTTTTTGGTTTTAGGTCACACCAGGCAGTGCTCAGGGGTTACTTCTGGCTCTATGCTCAGAAATTGCTCCTCGCAGGCTCAGGGGACCATATGGGATGCCAGAATTAGAACCACCGTTCTTCTGCATGCAAGACATATGCTCTACCTTCATGCTACTTTATAAGCACCTTTAAGTTCTAAAAGTCTGAAAACTAAAAATATTACATTTTCTGTATAAGGAAACTTCTTCCTAAGGAGTCTAGTTTACTTAAAGAAATTCAAATGCTTCATAAAAATTAAGTTAACAGTCACTAGTTTGAAAGGTAAGCTTAATTAAATGACATAAGTATTTTTTATATATAGGAATATAATTTATTAGAATTTAATGGGCAGGTAATAGGCTGAGTTAAAAGGCAGAAAATTAGAAATATGTAACATGAAAATTAGATGGAAGGGTCTTTAAAAACTTAATACAAAGAAAGGACATAATGTATCAGAAGCATTCTATGCTGTAACAGAGGTCAAACTGGATCTGAACAGTGCAGTTTGCTCAAGCTAAACTCCACAATGACTAAAATACTGTATCTAAAAATTGATATATAATGGCCAGAGCGGTAGTACAATTGGTAGATTGCTTGCCTTGCATGTGATTGACTCAGATCTGATCCCTGACACCTCATATGGCCCCCTGTACATCAAAGAAGTTATACCTGAGCACAGAGCATTTTTTATCTCTATTCAGTTGCTCAAAGTCACTGTATAAAGATAATAAGCGTGAGAGAAAGGAAATAGGCTATTTGGGACTAAACTTCAGTCAATATTTTGTGATCTTTTTTTGTCATCTTTGTTCTACCTTCATCATCTGACTTCCTCATTCCTGGTTCCTGTCTCTTTTTCTCTGTCTCTCTCTTTATATCTCTCTTTCTTACTTTTTCTCTTCTTCAGTCCAAATTACTAATTTTGAAATGTAGGCTTACTAAAGTAATTTTCACATATTTTATATATTATTCCAGCTTACTTAACTTGTAATTCATACAAAATAAGTAAAATAAATGATGAAATAAGACAATCACATTATATAGAGTATCTGTCAAAAACTGATGGATAATTTACCTAGAAATTGTCGTGGAAAGGGGCTTTTTAAAAATGGTCTTAAATATCAGTTACACTACTAAAACTAATTGTTGATAACAGCTAAATAAAACAGCCTTGTGTTCAGCTGCTACCACTAAACCTGACTCATTGATTCTTTTTTTTTTTTCCAGGAGAGAGAGCGAATGCAGTCCCCCACTACCACAAATTATGCAGTTGAGTTTTCCACATTTGGGGAAATCGCAGGGTTCAGCACATCCGGAGTGCAATGGATAAGCCTCACCCTGGAAAGCACATCCGGAGTGCAATGGATAAGCCTCACCCTGGAAAAACCACCTTCATGATCATGGCATCTCCCCTGCCAGGTAAGTATGACTCATTGATTTTTTCTCAAAAAAATCAAGGAGCCAGGTTTTATCCCAGGCCTAGCTATCTGTATTGCTACCCAAAATGATTACATAGATTCTTACCCCTGCCTTTCTGATAGTGTGTAATGCCTGCCCAAATAATATTCTCAGTGGAGTTTCTGTGCAACCCTCTTCGTCACCTTCTTGAGGGACTCTTTGATCTCTTTATTCCTCAGACTATAGATAGCAGGATTTACCATGGGGATGAGAACAGTATAAAACAATGACATTATCTTGTCCATTGTCTTAGAGTGACTGGAAGAAGGGTGCAAATATACCGCAAGGCCTGTTCCATAGTAAAGTGTCACAGCTGTCAGATGGGAAGCACAGGTATTGAAGGCCTTGGAACCACCTTTTCCAGAGGACATTTTCATAACAGAAACCACAATAAAGATATAGGATAAAATAATAACAAGCAAAGAGCCAAAGCCAACAAAAATAGCTACAATAAATATAGTCATATCACTGTAAAAAGTATCAGAGCAAGCCAAGGCAACAATTTCAGATATGTTACATATGAAATGTGGAATGATATTTGGTCCACAGAAGTAAAGAGTAAAGGTAGGAATGGTTTCAGCTAAGCTACAAAGCATACCGCTTGCATAGGCATATATAACCATTTTCCAACACAGGCCAGGCGCCATGATGGTCGTGTACTGCAATGGCTTCCCAATAGCTACATATCTATCATAGGCCATAGCGGCCAAGACGAAGCATTCGCCTTGAGCCAGAGAAGCGCCAACAAAATACTGGGTGGCACAAGCAAGAAAAGAAATTCTTTTCTCATCTTTGAAGAAGTCATAAAACATCTTTGGGTTAACAGATGTAGAATAGCAGATGTCCATAAAAGCCAAGGAACTGAGAAAAAAGTACATTGGAGTTTGCAGTTGGGTATCCAGCCTGATTAAAATGATCAGACCCAGGTTCCAGAAAAGAGTTACCAGGTAGGATATTAAGAATATAGGGAAAAGAATGTGTTGCAGTTTTTTGTCTTCTGTGAGTCCCAGGAGAATAAAGAAGGTCACAGAGGTGTGGTTTCTTTCTCTAACTGGTACCATCTGCTGAGAAAAAAATAAAAATAAAAAAAGAAACTTGTTTTCTAATGAAGTCATGAAATTTGTTTGTTAAATGGATAGACACGGATAATATCATGTAGAGTGAAATGAGTCAGTGGGAAAGGACATAGAATGAATGATCAAGAATGATCACACTCATCTGCAGAATAGCTTTTTAAAAATTAGTGTGAGACATTGGTGACAGGAATGTTGCACTGGTGATGGGTGGTGTTCTTTACATGACTGAAACCCAAATACAATCATGTATGTAATAAAGTTGGTTAAATAAAAAAAATTAGTGTGAGAATAATACTCAAAGACAATAGAAATGATGAGTTAAGATGCAGTTAATTATGATGATGCAGTTAAGTCAGAGGAGTTATCTCTATTACAATAATTGTTGGAAGTGATCACTCTGGACAAGAACTAGAAATTCAAAGGAATTTAAGGATTGTAAATGACAGTGCCTAAAAAAAAAAAAGAGAGAAGATGAAAGGTGCTTGTCATAGATGTAGGCTGAGTGTGAGTGGGCTGATAGGAGAGTAATTGGGGAAACTGGTGAAAGGAAATAAATACTGGATGGATGTTGGAACATTGTATGACTGAAACTAAACTATCAACAACATTTTAACTCGTATCTCAGGTGTTTTAATAAAAAGTATTTTTTAAATACTGATCTACACACTCAAAAACAGAAAATGGTTTTCCATGCAAAAAGTAAAATTAAATCATCTTTATCACTCATGCACTTTCATGAATAAAAGTGACATTCATTGTTACCTTGGTGTTTCATTACCTACCTTAATTTAAATATTGTCTTGCATATATTTTGTTACTCTTTGGGGAATAAAAAACAGTAAATAGCATCATCGCTGCATTTCCCAATAAAACATTTTAATTTCATGTTTCCACATTCCAGATTTGCCACATATGGAGGAGAAACCTAAATAGAATAGATTAGAGAAATACTGTCATGTCTTTCCATAATAAACTAGTAAGATTAACCAGACATGCTTCTAGTATTAATTCAATGCTAAAATAAATGCTTCAGTCATAATCTCACATGTAAAATGAAGATAGTGGAGTAAATTCTCTTTAAAACGCCCTGGAGAATACAAGGAGATGGTTTATAGGAGCCAGAAAGATATGCTTTACCTGCAAGAAACCCGTTTGTCTCCCATAATTATATTGTTCCCCAAAACACTACCAAGAGCAACTTCTCAGCAACAAATTTGGAGTGACCCGTAGAACTCTTCCAAACATGAACAGTACTAAACAAGAGTAAAATGTTTAAAACAGAGTTGCCTTGATAACTAATGTTCCGTTAGTCTATACTCAAAAGTTGGGGGTTACCTTTATCACCATGTAGTGGGCAGACAGAATGTGGAATAAAATCCTGAGAAGAAATATGTCCCAAGAAAAATTATGAAAATAAAAGTGACTAAATTCATTTGTAGTTCAAGGAAAGAGCCTTGGAAGTTAAATATGACAAAGATGAGAAGATTCTTTCTTGAATGCACATACAGATTATTTTTTACCCAGCTCAGAGCTAATATAACTAAAATTGTCTTAAAATGTTACTTGCTCTTTCCAAAATCACTGATGTTTTTACAAAATCTATCGGGAAGTCTAAGTCTTCTTACCAGAAAACCACAATCATTCATCATATTGCTCAGAATTTTATTGTATCCTCAGTCATCAGAGGTTTGCAAGTTAGTCTTATACTTATGAAGTTTAGGAAGTAAGGCAATGGATATGGGGAAAAGGCAAATGTGGCAGAACAACTTAGAAGCTCTTATTTTGGTTTTGCTTTGGAGTCAGTCCAGGAAAGGTAAACAATAAATTTGCAGGTCTAAAGGCAACTAATAATAGTTCTCAAAAAAATAGTAAATGGTCCTATCAAATTGCTCTAGTACTATTATTCTATCTAGATGTTCACTAGACCATCTCACAACACAAAAGTATTATTTATGCAATTTATAAAGCTAAGAAAAAAGTACAATTATACAGTATTTCACTTCATGATTGCCTCTTTGGAAGTAATCATCATACTGAGAGTTTTACATTAAATTATGATATTTACAGATGAACTTCTAACTCAAACAGTTGGAAAGAATTCTGATTGTCATGTTATTGAACTAAACAGAAATGCATGCATTTCTTCACTTGAAATCGCAGTTCACTAAGAATACTTACCCTCTGAGTTCTTAAAAGCAGAAATGGAGACATGAAGGGGGTCTTGCCTGAAGTCTGATAATAGAAAGAACCTCAGTAACTGTTAAGTGATCACACCACTATTTTTGTCTCCAGGAGGATGGCAAAGTAGTTTCTTTGACTTTTCATTTGTGACTTATTTTAATTATGAAGTAACTGGTTCCTTTTCTCTTCAATGCTTTGGGCACTTCTCCAGCACAGTATGACACCTGGGTGTGTAACTGTGTGCAAGAATTCCCTGCCCATCTGCTTGCCTACAAAATTGAAATTACTATTTTAGGAGCCTTGCATCTTTGAAAGTTTGAACATGTGCAGGATAGATTTCCACTTTGGGGAAAATTCTTTTGAGGAACTAAAACGTTTGAGTAATTGAAAGAGGTTTGTATGTTTCGTGAAGATCAAGGAAGCTATGAGTTTGAAAATTCAAAATTAATTAAATGACAGATATGTCTTCCATGTTGAAGAGTAACCAACTATGAGTCTCTTGGCACACAGGAACAGGAGGAAGTTAAGGGCAGAATATTGAGAAATACAAAACAATTAAATAAAAAGTGATAAATTTCAGGGCCGGAGAGATAACACAGAGATAGGGCATTGCCTTACATGCAGAAGGACGATGGTTTGAATCCCTGCATCCTATATGGTTCCCTGAGCCTGCCATGGGTGATTTCTGAGTTAGAGCCAGGAGTAACCCTCTGAGTGCTATGGGGTGTGACCAAAAACTAAGAAAAAAAAGGAAAATTTCTTGGATATGTACAGTATTTGAGAAAAATAAAAGAAGTTCATCATTAAGTGAAACAGTCTGTTATGATGAAGAAATAAACCAACCCAGGAGACCATGCAGTTTCCAAACCCAGCTACTCAACTATAAAACTACATTAAAAAAATTCACAATACAAGGTAGAAATGTAGTATAGAATATATTATAGTAAGCAAATATTGTAGTACAGCAAATATTAGTATACTTTGTCGGCAGGTTTAATCACTTGCACAGGATATGGTTTCCCTAGCAATTCCAGTAGTGATCCCAAAGCACAGCTGGAAATAGTCCCAAGTACAATCAGGTGTGGTCCAAAACTGATAACTATTATGACAACGATAGTGAATGAGAGAAATAGAATGTCTGTAATAAATACAGGCTAGAGGTGGGGGAAGAGGGAGATAGAGGGCATTGGTGGTGTGAACAATGCACTGGTGAAAGGTGAGTGTTCTTTTTTTTTTCTTTATATAACTAAAACCCAGCTACAAACATGATTGTAATCATGGTGCTTAAATAAAGATATTTATTTTTTAAATCACATAAGATAATAAAGATAATTAGTCCTTGCCCATCTGCTTGACTAATTAAATTGGAATTAGGAGACTTACATCTACGTCTTTTAAAGTCTGAATAGCTGGGAAATAGATTTTCTGTTTGGGGAAAATATTTTTTGAAGAATGAGGTTTATTGAAGAGGTTTGTATGTTTCGTAAAGATTAAGAGAACTATGACTTTGAAAATTCAAAATTAAATAAATAATAGATATGGATTCCATGTTCAGAGTAATTACTGTAAGACTTTTGAAACATAGTAATAGGAGGAATTTAAGGGAAAAACCTTGAGAAATCCAGAACACTGAAATAAGAAAAGGTAAATGTCTTCGAAATATATAGTATTTGAGGAAAATTAAAGAAGTTAATCATTAAGAAAAACAGCCTTGCTATGACAAGGGAAAAAACAAGCCCAGGAGACCATACATTAGCCCAAACCCAGCTATTCAATTATATGTAGAGTATTTAAAAAATAGAGGATATAAATGTAGTGCAGAAAGTATTGTAGTGAGAAAATATTGTAGTAAGCAATAGTAGACTTGCCTTGTATTAATTATCTCACCAGGTTTAATTGCTTGCACAGGATGTGATCCCCACCTAGAAATTCCAGGAGTTATCCCAGTGCACTGCTGGAAATAGTCCCAAGTCCTACCAACGCATTGTCCAAAAGCAAAGAAAATAATGAAAGAAAAAAAAAAGAAGAAAACTGAAAATACTGTTTGAATATTCATGTATGTATAACAAAGCATTTTATGTATTTAAAAGGGAGAATTCTGATTTTGAAAGGACTCGTGTGTATATCTCACTTGTACAAAACACTGAATTCTATCTCTAGCTTCTGATGGTCTACAAAAAGCACAAGGAAGGGGGGGTCAAGTTGCCACAATCAATCACCACTAGCCCAAGCACCAGTGGGTCAACCTCTACCAGGATTGGCTACCTTTTATTTTTTAAGAAAAGTAAGAGAATTAAAAGAAAATTCTGCCTTTGGTGACAACGTGAATAGAACTCCAGGGTATTGAACAAATAAGAGAAAGATTACTGTATTTTCCTGAAGCAGAAAGTGAAGGGAGGTGTGGAGTAGTATTTGAGTCACAATGGTCAGATAAAATAAGTTTCTAAATCTCTGGTAATTCTTTTTTTTTTTTTTTTTTTTTTTTTTTTTTTTTTTGGGCCACACCCGGTGACGCTCAGGGGTTACTCCTGGCTATGCGCTCAGAAGTCGCTCCTGGCTTGGGGGACCATATGGGACGCCGGGGGATCGAACCGCGGTCCGTCTCCTAGGCTAGCGCAGGTAAGGCAGGCACCTTACCTCGAGCGCCACCGCCCGGCCCCATAAATCTCTGGTAATTCTGTAGTGCACATTTAAAGTAGGACAATAGAATTTAAATTGTAATCACAATGGAAAATTTGTAGTCAAGGGAGATAAAAGTCACTAATTTTGCTAATCAGTTGTGATATGCATTTTATAATGAAGTCACTCGTATAACAAATCATTAAACATATCATATAAAAATCTATGTAACTTGAATATAAAATACTTATACATTTACACTTTATGAAAACTGAAAATGTGGGCCCGGAGAGATAGCACAGCGGCGTTTGCCTTGCAAGCAGCCGATCCAGGACCAAAGGTGGTTGGTTCGAATCCCGGTGTCCCATATGGTCCTCCGTGCCTGCCAGGAGCTATTTCTGAGCAGACAGCCAGGAGTAACCCCTGAGCACGGCCGGGTGTGGCCCAAAAAAAAAAAAAGAAAACTGAAAATGTTTATATCTAATTCCTTTCAACATAATAAGCTTACTCAGGGATATAAACAGGCTATATAAGATTGATCCATAACAAATTGAGAACGAGAACCCTTGAACAAGTATATCAAGTAAGTGGTATTGGAGAAATTTCATGCATATGCAAAATATACCAGGCACTTAAAGTCTCTGTTAATCATCAACATAAGTGGGAATTGAACCTATACACAGGATGATGACAAGGATATTAGTGGTTTGCAGATTAATTTAGGAGAACATTTCTTAATAATCAGTGGTTCAATAGATAGACATCATTACATATAGGCAGGAATTGAAACAGAAACAGTGTCTAGTAACCATCAAACCACCAAATCCTCATTTAAGTCTACCACATTCATTGCCTTGGGAAGCTTCTCTTTTGTGCAGATCACCAACAAGCACATAAGTGACTGCACAAACCATTTAACAATACCCTCTTTTGTATATAGGCTCATTTAAGAGAATGTTGTATTTCTTATTACATACATTTTCTTAATGCTTACACTTATCAAAGTTCTTAATTCCTAACTGCATAAAATTTTATTTTTTTTAATTCTGGGGACAACAAAAGGCATTTCTGAAAGCTTTCTACACAATCCTCAATTCCAAATTAGAGTGAAGGTTTAGCTTGTTTTATTTACTACTAATAAAATGTATCTTATTAGTATTTGGGAGTGAAGAAAAATTAAATTTCTAAATATAATGTACTCCCTTTGATCATTTTACATGTACTTATTATCTCTAAAAATGTAAAGATGCCATTATGTGGCCGTCTGTTTTGATCTACTTAGGTACAAAAAAATCCTCTTCAAAAGCAAGAACATTGTTCAGATAGCATCAGTGGGAAACATGAGGCTTCTAGAGGACAGTAAAACTAAAACAATCCTTGCTAGAAGAATGACATCTCTGAGATCTGTGTCACCTGTTCTAAAGAATCCAGACCACCAAGATAGCCAGTGATGACAATGGAGAGATTATTGAAGTGTTCTGAACACCTAGTGACATAGTAAATGAAAACGACCACATTTTACATAGGCCTTTGATATCTGTTGCTACTCAGAAATTATAAATAAAACTATTTTAAGATAAATATTATTCATTATGATCAATTCAAAACAAAACCTGCAAGAAAAATTTTAAATGTTTCATGGGATAGATAAATGTATGTGTGGACAGACATTGCAATTTTAGGGCACCCTTGAAAATTTCAAATATTTTTTTTAATATAACATGATCTGTTTAGGTGTTGAAGTTTTAAGGACATTTGTCTCATTTGATTCTAGATGACCTTAAGATTCCTATTATTAGGCAAAAAAGAAAAAGTAAAAAAGTTCAAGATCTACACTTAAGGAAGTTGAGAATTACACTTCTTTTTTTTAATGCAAAACAATAAATTCAACAGCTACCACCTTCCTCCAGAATAGTACCTCAACTTCTAAATCAAGAATTAATCACACTCAACATCAGGAAATCTATACAAAAGAATTAGTGACATGAACCTTATTGAATGATATGAAAAGGAGAGAGAGGGAAAGGTTGAGGAAAGGGAGAGACTGTGGATGATAAACTGCACTACACGGATCCTACTCAGTAAGTCACAGATCTAAAGGACACAGAAGATGCTCTTCTCTCCTAGTCTGATTCTCTCACCTTGACCCAGGTTCCCCAGGAAGTCAGAACTCTAGACAAAGGTTGAAACTGAGTATTTCTTTCTCAAGAAAATTTTCTGCAATGATCCTATGGACTCCAAGATAGGAGTTGTTGGTCATGGAAGAGGCTTTCCCCTTAGAATAAGAGCTGTGTCCTCAACTGGGAAATGCACTTCAAATTGTTGTTATGGGGACTGATGTGAGGAGAAAAGATAATGAGAGCATAATAATTCTCGAGGTATTAGCTCTCTGGAGCCAGGTCATCATGGAGCTTCTATCATGACTAATTTTTGCTCAATTTTTCCATGTCCCTTCTGGATCCACAATTATTCTTCCATAGTTGTAGTTTTACTTTGAATCTGCTTTGTAGTTGTGAGACATGAAAAGCACTTATGAGAATTTTAGTCCAATATCCTCAATATCCAAGTGAAGACTGATGGCAGAAGAGTTTTCTCTCTATGGTTTATTTGACTAGTAGGCTGACTTGAAAATAATAAATTTAAATATGACCACTTTCCTATATAGAAAACATTTTATTTTATGTACACATAGAGACACATATTTTCTCAGCTCTTTGATACAAATTCATAAATACATTATTCATTTAAGCAGACTGTTGGTTTACAATTTAGAACTTGGTTCCACCTAAAACAAAGATCATCCTTGATTATTTTTTGTGTCTGTTTATTTACAAATTGGTTCCACTTAAAACAAAGATCATCCCTGGTTTTTTGTATCTGTTTACAATTTGGTTTTACCCAAAACAGAGATGTTTCTGACTTAGCATGTATCAAACAACCCGAGGCAGGACTGGCTCAGGATAGGCCTTCTATCCTTACTCTGTATTCAATAAAAACTACATTCTTTCAGGCATCTCTCTCACACTCTCCCTCTATCCTTGATGAGACAGAGCTTTGTTTGGATTATTTCCTGCAGTAATCCTTGCTCTAGACCAGCTTTTCCTTGGTAGATATCGGTGTTTGGGCCATTACATCTGGATCCTAAACAGGAACAACGAATAAGGACCTGAGAAGATACAAAGGATAGTGAATAAAAACGACCCCTCATGGGTAAGGACAGTGGTCCCTTTGGGGGTTCAGGACCAGAAATCCCTGAGTGGCCAAAGCTGTACCAGTTTCTAAGTTTTTGACTAATGTTACTGATATACTTTCAGTACATCTTTTACAGGGGTGGTGTTATGCATGTTGGATGGCTTAATGTTACTTTTGATTTTATTTTAGTGCATCTACATGCATCTCTTTCTCCAGAATATAAACACAAAGCTCTCTAAAATGACTTCTATATTAAAAAGTAAAATAGCCTTCCCAGTGGTGACACATTCTCAAGATAGAAGCCTTTCCAGGGCCAATGATTCAACACTCACCACTCACATTATACTGGAAAAATCACAATCTGCTCTGGGCAATGGAACCCATGACGAAGCAGCTACTGCCCCTTCAGACTTAGAGGATGAAAATGTTAGAAGAAACATCTAGGCCTCATGAACCCAGCTGCCTCTCCTGCCTATCATAAAAATAGTCAGCCTCCATTTTATAAGGGTTTGAACATGGCTTCACTCAGCCAGTTCAAAAAGGCCTGCACCTCATATGGGCCAATGTGCTCATATTGTGTTGAGTTCCTTACTGGCTGAGGTGAGGGTATGCTTTGGACATCTCAGAATTTTCATAAAATAGCTAGGACTTGCCAGAGCCTTTAATATTTTTGGTAGTGTAAAATATGGCTTAGCAGTGAGGCTAAGACTGAGCTCCACATCCTAGGTTATTCTGGTAGGAGAACTACAGGGGTTCAGATGACTCATGAGCTGTTAATTTGGGAAGGGCAATATAATACTGATGTATAAAAAAAGGCAAGCTATTCTACTTCGTGATATTTTGGCACAGGTCCATGATATAACATTGTGGGTTTGAGAAAAATAATTGATGCTCATGCCGAATTTAAGAGTAGCTATACAAAGATTTTGTAGGGAGTTTCCAATTCAAATGCAAAATTCCTGGGGAAACTGAGATGCTATCCAGAGGCAGGTTAAAGATAAAGAAACACAGCAACTCCTGATAAGGCAATTAGCATTTGAGAATGCTACTAAAGATTGCTAAGTGATTTTGTACCTTATCAGAGAGAGAGAGAGAGAGAGAGAGAGAGAGAGAGAGAGAGAGAGAGAGATGATAATATGAGGTATGTAAAAGTGTGTCAAAATGTTGGTTCAAACAAATATCAGGCATGCATGTATTCATGCTGCTGAGGTTTATTCAGCTTGGAGGTGAACTCAGGTGAGTCAGGCTATTTCTGCAAGGAATTTTCTAACACTGTCCCTTACAGCACCTGGACCTTGTTCGAGGTGTACCAAAGGAAACCATTGGGCTACAGACTACTGCCCAACTGGTAATTCTGTTATGAATAACTGGAAAAGAGTCCAGCCCCAGACTTTACAGGTTAAAGACACATATTTTTATTAAATATATTTTTATTTAAGTAACATGATCATATTTGGGTTACAGTCATAACCAGAACACCCCCCTTCACCAGTGCAGCATACCCCCTCCCCCCTTCCCATCCCCTGCCTGTTTTCGAGACAGGCATTCTACTACAGTAATTTGTTTTTAAGTTCAGAAAGTTGTATTTTTTTTCCTTAAAGGATAAGAGTAAAAAAATATAGTAAAGGTGTGATAGTGGCAATCGCCAGTGTTTGCATAAGTCCAGAAAAATGGAGAAAATGGGAAAAAATCCTTGACCTGATTACAAAAAGGCCTCACCCCAGAATTTTATTGGCATAAGACAGACTCTGGGTTCCAGGCATACCAGTCTATCCAACTCCAGTCATTCTCAAGGTCCCGGTGAAACTTTTTCACTTTAGCTAAAGTTGGTATCAGACTTTTATATTTAAAGACTCTAGATTCTGTGCATTTCTTTCGTTGATGTCAGGCTGATGTGGAGCATCCTCTAGTTTCAGCATATCATTAAATGCAGAGCGATCTGCTCTGCATTCAGACTGTTGCCGGGTCACTTGGGTGTTGGGAGTACTCTTTGGATTCAGTCAATGCCAAAGCAGTGGTAGGTCTTCTCTGGTAGAGGCTTGGATACTGGGAATGTTAAAGCCAATTGTGATTGTTTCCATAGTTCAGGTGTGTGTGGGCGATGCCTAATCTTCTGAGGCCTGAGCCAAATCATTATGCCAAAGTTCAGGGTAAAAGGTCTAATTAATTTTTCAGGGAGGGACTTCAGAGCATAAAAACCGGCTATCCTTTGCAAAAGCTGGCTCCCTGTGTGTGACACCAGGCGGGGAAAATCCGCGAAAGTACACCGGCCCAGTGGGGCTCAGCTGTGAAAGACTGTGAGTGTGACCTGTCTATGTCTGTCTACTGTCCTCTTGCGTGAAACTCTTGCGAGTGGGGCAAAAAGAGCCTCCAGAAACCTCGCTCGCCCAGACGCCATTTTCAGGGAGGGACTTCAGAGCATAAAAACCGGCTATCCTTTGCAAAAGCTGGCTCCCTGTGTGTGACACCAGGCGGGGAAAATCCGCGAAAGTACACCGGCCCAGTGGGGCTCAGCTGTGAAAGACTGTGAGTGTGACCTGTCTATGTCTGTCTACTGTCCTCTTGCGTGAAACTCTTGCGAGTGGGGCAAAAAGAGCCTCCAGAAACCTCGCTCGCCCAGACGCCATTTTCAGGGAGGGACTTCAGAGCATAAAAACCGGCTATCCTTTGCAAAAGCTGGCTCCCTGTGTGTGACACCAGGCGGGGAAAATCCGCGAAAGTACACCGGCCCAGTGGGGCTCAGCTGTGAAAGACTGTGAGTGTGACCTGTCTATGTCTGTCTACTGTCCTCTTGCGTGAAACTCTTGCGAGTGGGGCAAAAAGAGCCTCCAGAAACCTCGCTCGCCCAGACGCCATTTTCAGGGAGGGACTTCAGAGCATAAAAACCGGCTATCCTTTGCAAAAGCTGGCTCCCTGTGTGTGACACCAGGCGGGGAAAATCCGCGAAAGTACACCGGCCCAGTGGGGCTCAGCTGTGAAAGACTGTGAGTGTGACCTGTCTATGTCTGTCTACTGTCCTCTTGCGTGAAACTCTTGCGAGTGGGGCAAAAAGAGGCTCAGAGGAGCACGGCCGCTCCGCTTCGCTACGCGGCCGTGCACTCTTTCTAAGGAAAGAACTCCATTGCAACAAGAAGGAAAAATCACACTAAGAACGGCGCTATATCACAGAAGCAAACATTTCTCTCTGGACTGTCTTCTCTGTTACATGCTCGGGCCTAAGATTTGACCCAGTGTGAGGCTTCATCCACGGAGGACTCCCCTCCCTTAGAGGCAAGTCAGCCCATCCAGAAAGGGAGGAGCCAGAGGAGTGTGCTGCCTACATCATATAGACAATGAATACCACTACAACACGTAGAAAAACCCACAATACAAATGTGACAATGGGGAAACAGCGCAGGCCAGCATCAGACATAGAGAATGAAGATGACAATTCTGAGGACCAGATAATGACTGAACAACTAATCAACCTCTCAGATAAGGACTTCAGACTAGCAATATGGAAGGTGCTCAACAGACTCCAAGAAACCATGGATCGAGTTGAACAGAACACTAATAAGAACCAAGAAAATATGAAGGCAGAAATGACAAAACTCCAAACTGAAATAACATGTCAACTAACAGGCCTGAAAAACTCAGTAAACGAAGTGAATGACAAAATGGATAAGCTCTGGGACAGGGTATCAGAAGCTGAGAATAGACTTGGTGCTGTGGAAGATGAGATACATAACAATTCCATACAGCAGGAGAGATTGGACAAAAAACTTAAAGCAAATGAGCAGACAATGGAAAAATTAGTCAAAGAATGGGAACAGACGAAAATAGAAGTCTATGATAAGATCAACAGAAACAACTTAAGAATCATTGGAGTCCCAGAGACCCAGGAAGAAAATTTCCAGGAAGAATCAATGGTCAAGAACATCATTAAAGAGAAACTTCCAGAGCTAAAGAATATATGTGATCAAATCCTGCATGCCCGAAGAGTACCAACCAAAAGAGACCCCAGAAAAACCACCCCAAGACACATCCTAGTCACAATGACAAATCCCACAGATAGAGACAGAATTCTGAAAACAGCAAGATCAAAAGGGGAAATCATGTTCAAGCAAGCTTCCCTGAGATTTACAGCAGACCTGTCACCAGAAACGCTCAATGCCAGAAAGCAGTGGTGGGATATTGTGACAAGACTGAATGAAATGAATGCTTCACCCAGAATACTATACCCAGCAAAACTCACTTTCCGGTTTGATGGAAGAATACATGGTTTCACAGACAAAAAACAGCTCAGAAACTTCACAGACACAAAACCAGTCTTAAGAGAAAAACTGAAAGACCTAATCTAAGACAAGACTACCCAAAAGACACACCAAATTTTGAAATAAAGATGGCGTTAAATCCCAGGACAATTCTTTCTCTCAACGTCAATGGACTAAATGCACCAGTTAAGAGACACAGAGTGGCTAAATGGATCAAAAAACTCAATCCAACCTTCTGCTGCCTACAAGAAACGCACCTGAATAGTCAGAACAAACATAGACTCAAAATAAAAGGCTGGAGAAAAGTTATCCAAGCAAACAACACCCATAAAAAAGCTGGAGTGGCCATACTAATATCAGATAATGCAAACTTTATACTCAGGAAGGTTGTAAGGGACAAAGACGGACATTTTATATTAATCAAGGGGTACGTAGAGCAGGAAGAATTCACTCTCCTAAACATATATGCACCGAATGAGGGGCCAGCAAAATATTTAATACAACTCCTGACAAATCTGAAAAATAATATCAACAACAACACAATAATTGTGGGGGACCTAAACACGGCTTTGTCAACACTGGACAGGTCAACCAGACTGAAACCCAACAAGAATATACTAGACCTGAGGAGAGAAATGGAAGAAAGAGGCCTAGTGGATATATATAGGACACTCCATCCCCAGAAACCTGGATACACATTCTTCTCCAATGTACATGGGACATTCTCCAGGATAGACTACATGCTGGCACATAAAACATACCTCCATAAGATCAAGAGGATAGAAATTTTGCAGACTACCTTCGCTGACCACAAGGCTCTGAAATTATTTGTGAACTCCAAAGGGACTCAGAAGAAACACTTTAACACCTGGAAGTTAAACAGCCTCATGCTCAATAACCAGTGGGTCCGAGATGAAATCAAGGAGGAAATAAAAAGGTTCCTGGAAACAAATGACAATAAAGACACAAACTCTCAGAACTTATGGGACACAGCAAAAGCAGTACTGAGAGGAAAATTTATAGCTTTGCAAGCACACATCAGGAAGGAAGAAGGAGCTTACCTGAGTAGCTTAATGACACAGCTAATAGAACTAGAAAATGCTCAACAAAAGGACCCAAGAACAGGAAGACAGAAGGAAATAACAAAGCTGAGAGCAGAAATCAACGAAGTGGAAACTCAAAAAACAATCCGAAAGATCAACGAAAGCAGAAGTTGGTTCTTTGAAAAAATAAACAAGATTGATAGACCACTGGCAAACCTAACAAAGAAAGAGAGAGAGAGAAACTTGATAACTCGTATCAGGAATGAAAAAGGAGAGATCACTACTGATATGACAGAGATTCAAAGGGTAATCAGAAACTACTTTGAAAAACTCTACGCCACTAAAAATGAGAACCTGGAAGAAATGGATAAATTCTTGGACTCTTATAATCTTCCACGGTTGAAGGAAGAGGATGTAGCATATCTAAACACCCCCATCACCATTGATGAAATTAAAACAGTAATCAAATGTCTGCCGAAAAACAAAAGCCCAGGTCCAGATGGATTCACTAATGAATTCTATCAAACTTTCCAAGAGGAACTACTGCCAATCTTGGCAAGACTCTTTCATGAAATTGAACAAACAGAAACACTTCCAAATAGCTTTTATGAAGCCAACATCACCTTGATACCTAAACCAGACAGAGACGCTACCAAAAAAGAAAATTACAGACCAATATCACTGATGAATGCAGATGCAAAGATCCTCAACAAAATCCTGGCAAATAGGATTCAATGCCTCATTAAGAAGATCATCCACTACGATCAAGTAGGTTTCATCCCAGGAATGCAAGGCTGGTTTAACATCCGTAAATCTATCAACATAATACACAACATCAATAACAAGAAAAATAAAAACCACATGATCATATCAATAGATGCAGAGAAAGCATTTGATAAGGTCCAACACCCATTCTTGATCAAAACTCTCAGCAAGATGGGAATGGAGGGAACCTTTCTCAATATAGTGAAGGCCATCTACCACAAGCCAGTGGCAAATATTATCCTCAATGGAGAAAAACTGAAAGCCTTCCCTCTAAATTCTGGCACAAGACAAGGCTGTCCTCTCTCACCACTCCTATTCAACATAGCACTGGAAGTACTTGCTATAGCGATTAGGCAAGAAAAGGATATCAAGGGAATCCAGATAGGAAAGGAAGAAGTCAAGCTCTCACTGTTTGCAGATGACATGATACTCTACTTAGAAAACCCTAAAGACTCTATCAAAAAGCTTCTAGAAACAATAGACTCATATAGCAAGGTGGCAGGCTACAAAATTAACACACAAAAATCAATGGCCTTTCTATACACCAACAGTAATAAAGAAGAAATGGACATTAAGAAAACAACCCCATTCACAATAGTACCACACAAACTCAAATATCTTGGAATCAACTTGACTAAATATGTGAAGGACCTATACAAAGAAAACTATAAAACTCTGCTCCAAGAAATAAGAGAGGACACACGGAAATGGAAACACATACCCTGCTCATGGATTGGCAGGATTAACATCATCAAAATGTCAATACTCCCCAAGGCATTATACAGATTTAATGCCATCCCTCTAAAGATACCCATGACATTCTTCAAAGAAGTGGATCAGACACTTTTGAAATTCATTTGGAACAATAAACACCCTCGAATAGCTAAAGCAATCATTGGGAAAAAGAATATGGGAGGAATTACTTTTCCCAACTTTAAACTGTACTACAAAGCAACAGTTATCAAAACAGCAT
The DNA here is from genome assembly GCF_024139225.1 of Suncus etruscus. Lineage (NCBI taxonomy): Eukaryota > Metazoa > Chordata > Mammalia > Eulipotyphla > Soricidae > Suncus > Suncus etruscus. The sequence continues at coordinate 103,536,664 of NC_064856.1, forward strand.
GGTATTGGAACAAGGATAGGTCCTCAGATCAGTGGAATAGGCTTGAATACTCAGAAAATGTTCCCCAGACGTACAACCATCTAATTTTTGATAAAGGAGCAGGAAATCCTAAATGGAGCAGGGAAAGCCTCTTCAACAAGTGGTGTTGGCACAATTGGATAGCCACTTGCAAAAAATTAAACTTAGACCCCCAGCTAACATCATGTACAAAGGTAAAATCCAAATGGATTAAAGACCTCGATATCAGCCCCAAAACCATAAGATATATAGAACAGCACATAGGCAAAACACTACAGGACATTACAGGCATCTTCAAGGAGGAAACTGCACTCTCCAAGCAAGTGAAAGCAGAGATTAACAGATGGGAATATATTAAACTGAGAAGCTTCTGCACCTCAAAGGAAATAGTGCCCAGGATACAAGAGCCACCCACTGAGTGGGAGAAACTATTCACCCAATACCCATCAGATAAGGGGCTAATCTCCAAAATATACAAGGCACTGACAGAACTTTACAAGAAAAAAACATCTAACCCCATCAAAAAATGGGGAGAAGAAATGAACAGACACTTTGACAAAGAAGAAATACGCATGGCCAAAAGACACATGAAAAAATGTTCCACATCACTAATCATCAGGGAGATGCAAATCAAAACAACGATGAGATACCACCTCACACCCCAGAGAATGGCACACATCACAAAGAATGAGAATAAACAGTGTTGGCGGGGATGTGGAGAGAAAGGAACTCTTATCCACTGCTGGTGGGAATGCTGTCTAGTTCAACCTTTATGGAAAGCGATATGGAGATTCCTCCAAAAACTGGAAATCGAGCTCCCATACGATCCAGCTATACCACTCCTAGGAATATACCCTAGGAACACAAAAATACAATACAAAAACCCCTTCCTTACACCTATATTCATTGCAGCTCTATTTACCATAGCAAGACTCTGGAAACAACCAAGATGCCCTTCAACAGACGAATGGCTAAAGAAACTGTGGTACATATACACAATGGAATATTATGCAGCTGTCAGGAGAGATGAAGTCATGAAATTTTCCTATACATGGATGTACATGGAATCTATTATGCTGAGTGAAATAAGTCAGAGAGAGAGAGAAAAACGCAGAATGGTCTCACTCATCTATGGGTTTTAAGAAAAATGAAAGACACCCTTGTAATAATAATTTTCAGACACAAAAGAGAAAAGAGCTGGAAGTTCCAGCTCACCTCAGGAAGCTCACCACAAAGAGTGATGAGTTTAGTTAGAGAAATAACTACATTTTGAACTGTCCTAATATTGAGAATGTATGAGGGAAATGTAGAGCCTGTTTAGGGTACAGGCGGGGGTTGGGTGGGGAGGAGGGTGATTTGGGACTTGGGTGATGGGAATGTTGCACTGGTGATGGGTGGTGTTCCTTTTATGACTGAAACCCAAACACAATCATGTATGTAATCAAGGTGTTTAAATAAAAAAAAAATTAAAAAAAAAAAAAAAAAATTATGAGCAATAATATTGTAAATCTCAGTACTCTCAATTAAAATGGTTCAAAATAGAAAAAAAAAAAAAAAAAAAAAAAAAAAAAAAAAAAAAAAGGTCTAATTACATTACCAAATTTGTGTTCCCATCTTTATTAGATAAGAACTTGTTTGTATATGTATTATTTTCCCTTTTTAATGTGACTATGCAAAAAAGAGCAATGCCACAAGATATTGTTGGTGCATCTGGGGGCCAACGAATAAATTCTGGGGGCCAACGAATAAATTCCAACATTTCCCGTAACTTGGTATAAATGTGAAATCTACACAGAGTTACTCTTCTACCAGTACTGTAAAGATACATATTTTAACTGTGGCAAACTAGGGCATATTAGAAAAAATTACAGGATTCTTCCTGCACCTGTCTTCTTGAGATCATTATTCAATAATTCTATCTTAGAAAACTGGGTATGAAATCAGTCTGAGGTCCCACAGAATCAAGGGACATTCCCACTGGCAACCCATCCCACCCTCAGTCAGGGCAAACAGAGCTGCGATAAATAGACTCAATATAACCTGCTACTGCAGGAAGTTCTGCCTTGGCTAGCCCTGCTCTAAGATTATAATCATAATACCAGCCCAGTGCCCCTACAAATTAAGATCTTGCACAAAGAAGCTGATACCATCAGGCACTGTAGGCCTGCTCATGGAAAGAAGTCTAACTATTAAGAGAATCGCCATTCATGTGAGGGATAATAGATCCAGATCATGTAGGAGAAATAATAATTGTCTTTTTCATGCCAACTTTTTGGACTTTTGAGAAGGGAGAGTACATTGTCCAGCTTCTGTTATTCTCCTTTGTCATGCCTGCTCACTCTGCTCACCCTAGACTGAAGGTTTTGGGAGTACCAACCTCCATTCCTCTGCTAATCCCCTCATAGCCTGCTAAGCTTACACAAGCAGAGGATCCAATGTTAACCTTAAGATTCATGGCAAAAAAAAAAAAAAAATGTTAAAGGTATGTTTGACTCAGATGCAGAGGTTTCTGTCATCTTCTTACAATACTAGCCACAAGGGGCTGATGAGGTGGCACTAGAGGTAAGGTGTCTGCTTTGCAAGCGCTAGCCAAGAAAGGACCATGGTTCGATCCCCCGGCTTACCATATGGTTCCCCCCAAGCCAGGGGCAATTTCTGAGCTCTTAGCTAGGAGTAACCCCTGAGTATCAAACGGGTGTGGCCCGAAAAACCAAAAATAAATAATAAATAAATAAATAAATAAAAAACAATACTAGCCACAAAATTGTGCCTTGTAAGATATACCTTATGGCCTAAAGAAAAGAGGTGCTATTTTACCTTCCTCCTCTGTCCAACAAAGTGCAAGGCGACTAAAATGTATTGTCCCTGAAAACAAATAGCCAGGTTTTTTTGCCAAATGTAGCTCCCATATCTCTGAATCTATGGGACTGAGGCCTACATAATCAGTGGGTGCTGAATATCGCATCCCTCACCCAGCCCCCTCTCTGGCTACTAGTTCAGAGGACATGCCTTTTTAATTGGGAAAGTTGCAGTTCAGTGCCAGCCACCCCTCCACATTCAACGGGAATCCCATGATTATGTGTGGATGCTGCAGTGACCCCTTAACAACACAAAATTAAAGGCTTTAGTAGACTTGGTAAAGGAACAATTAAATTGGAACATATTGAAACCTCATTTTTAAATTGGAACTCTCCTATTTTTTATTATACAAAATAAATCAGGCAAATTGTGGTTGTTAATTGATTTAAGGAATATTAATTCTACTATACATTTCCCTGGGCACATTAAAACTCAGCCTCCTCACCCCAGCAGTTATTCCTTAAGACTGGCCATTGGCTGTGATAGACCTAAAAGATTGCTTTTATAACATACCCATACTCATAATACCACAAATGCTTTGCATTTTCAATTCTTTCTCTTAATGGGACCCCCCATTTTTAGATTTCAGTGGACTGTTTTATCGCAGGAAATGACAACTCGCCTACCATGTGCCGGTATTTTGTTGATGTGGTTTTACACCTTACAAGTACAAGGCTTCCTCATGCTTATATTATTCACTATCTGGATATCTTACTTGTAGTTCTAGTGGCAGGCAGCTTCAGAGTTTATATCAGAATGTGATGACATGCTTGCCAGCAGCTAGCAGCTGGTTTACAGGTTGTCACAGAGAAAATTCAAATTCCATGCCCCTGGGTGAATATTTAGGCTATGTTCTGGAATGAAGTACCGTAGGTCCTCAGAAAATCTCCATTTGCCAGAACTCTTAATGACTTTCAAAAACTGTTTGGAGACATTAATTGGGTCAATCCCTCCCTTGAAATTCTTAATTTTAAGCACAATAACCTATTTATCACCCTCTTGGAGGACTCTGCCCTGTATAGCTCAAATCAGCTAACACCTAAAGCTCAAAATAAATTAGTATTTTTATGAACTAGCTCCAAAAGTCTTCTTTCCTGGTTTTCCCTAGAGAAAATGTATGGCTGTTGCTCTTTGCTACACACCGATCACCAATTGCAGGTATAGTTCAGTTATCTGGCCCATTAGAATGGCTATATTATTCATATTCTTGGACATATTTGAAATTTATATCTGCTCTGGTAATTAAAGTGAGACTACAGACACATGTTCTATTAGTGTACAAACACATGGTCATTGTCTTGCTTATTCCAAAAAAAGAAATTGAATTCATTTTGCCTCTCAGTGAGGCCCTTCAAAGACTTAGCTGTTTTCTTAGGAGAAATTTTCTTCCACTACCCAGCTGGAAAAGTCTGGAATTTTCTCAGAAAAATGACTTTTACAACTTATTTTATAATTCATTTGTCTTCCATTCCTGAGGGAAGTATATAGTATATAGTATATAGTATATAGAACACTCTTTATCAGGGAAAGGTGGTATCATTGGCCCTTTACTGACCACCACAGTGTCTACAAATTATAATACTTCCCCGCTGAGCGCGAATGGCCGCCCGCTCCAGCTGGGTTTCTCTTGCTCCGGGAAGGACCGCGCAAACGGCCGCCCGTCCAGCTGGGTTTCACTTGCCCCAGGGAAGGTAGGGAAGCTCCGCCCACACACGCTGAGCGCCCACGGCCGCCCACTCCAGCTGGGTTTCTCTTGCTCAAGGAAGGACCGCGCGAACGGCCGCCCGTCCGGCTGGGTTTCACTTGCCCCAGGGAAGGTTGGGAAGCTCCGCCCACACACACTGAGCGCGAAGGGCCGCCCGCTCCAGCTGGGTTTCTCTTGCTCCGGGAAGGACCGCGCGACCGCCCGTCCGGCTGGGTTTCACTTGCCCCAGGGAAGGTAGGGAAGCTCCGCCCACACACGCTGAGGGCCCACAGCCGCCCACTCCAGCTGGGTTTCTCTTGCTCTGGGAAAGACCGTGTGAACGGCCGGTTCGCGCCCGTTCCTGCTGGGTTTCATTTGCCCCAGGGAAGGTAGGGAAGCTCCGCCCACACACTTCCAACCTAGAGTCCAATATCCAGCAAAACTATCATTCATATGGGAGGACAGACTAAAAACATTTTCAAACAAGACTAAACTAGAGCTATTTGTGCAAACAAAACCGATTCTAAACGACCTACTCAGAGATAAATTACACAATCCAACGCCCAATTGTAACAAAAGCCACCCTACACAACACAACTGCACAACAGTCCTCTCTCTCAATAATATCCCTAAATGTTAATGGCCTAAACTCTCCAATTAAAAGACGCATAGTAGAGAACTGGATTAGGAAAAATAAACCGGACTTCTGCTGTCTGCAAGAAACACACCTACAGCTACAGGATAAGCATAGGCTTAGAATAAAAGGATGGAAAGTAATTATTCAGGCCAATGGAAAACAAAAAAGAGCAGGGACAGCCATTCTTATATCAGACCAAATTGCATTCAAACTCAAGAAAGTGATCAGAGACAAAGAGGGTCACTACTTACTGATCAGGGGAACATTGGATCAAGAAACACTAACCCTGGTCAATATCTATGCACCTAATCTAGAGTCAGCAAAATATGTGAGGCAACTGCTCGTAAACCTGGAGAAACACATGAAGGGAAATGTGATAATAGTAGGGGACCTCAATACTCCACTTTCACCACTGGACAGATCCACCAAACAGAAAAATAGCAAAGAAATAAGAGCTCTAAATGAAAAATTAGAAGATTTGGGGCTAATAGACTTATATAGAGCCCTACATCCCCAAAAAGCAGAATACACATTCTTCTCAAGCCCACATGGAACCTTCTCCAGAATAGACCATGTCTTAGGATACAAAGCCAACCTGTATAAAACCACAAAGGTAAGGTTCATTAGAAGTACCCTTTCAGGGGCCGGGTGGTGGCGCTGGAGGTAAGGTGCCTGCCTTGCCTGCGCTAGCCTAGGACAGACCGTGGTTCGATCCCCCGGCGTCCCATATGGTCCCCCAAGAAGCCAGGAGCAACTTCTGAGTGCATAGCCAGGAGTAACCCTTGAGCGTCCCAGGGTGTGGCCCAAAAACCAAAAAAAAAAAAAAAAAAAAAAGAAGTACCCTTTCAGATCACTATGCAACAGAGGTCAAAATTGACATCAAGAAGAAGCAATGGAGAAAAACTAATACCTGGAGATTAAACAACATGCTGCTCAACAACAGCTGGATCAAAGAACAACTCAAGGAAGAAATAAAAAGATTCCTTGAGACAAATGACAATGAAGAGACAACATGTCAAAATTTGTGGGACACAGCAAAAGCAGTAATTAGGGGGAAACTCATAGCAATACAGGCCTATATCAAGAAACAGGAAAATAAAAAAACCAACAGTTTAAAAGATCACCTCAAAGAATTGGAACAACAGCAACAGAGAAATCCAACCACAACCAGAAGGCAAGAAATAATAAAAACCAGAGCAGAAATAAACAACATAGAAACCAAGAAAACAATACAAAAAATCAATGAGACCAGGAGTTGGTTTTTCGAAAAAATAAACAAGATAGACAAACCACTGGCAAAACTCACCCAAAAAAAGAGGGAAAACACCCAAATCAGTAGGATCACAAATGAAAGGGGAGAGATTACAACAGAACCCCAAGAAATACAACATATCATAAGATCATATTATGAACAACTATACTCAGCTAGGATAGAGAACCCAGGAGAAATCGACAGATTCTTGGAGAAAAACCCTCTTCCGAGACTGGACAAGGAAGACCTAGAAAGCCTAAACAGACCAATCACCTCAGAGGAAATTGAAGATGTAATTAAAAAACTCCCTAAGAACAAAAGCCCAGGACCAGATGGATTTACAGGTGAATTCTACCAAACATTCCGAGAAGACTTACTACCACTTTTCCATAGGCTCTTCCAAACCATAGAAAAAACAGGAATCCTCCCTAACTCCTTCTATGAGGCAAATATCACACTCATTCCCAAAGATGGCAAAGACACCACCAAGAAAGAAAACTACAGACCAATCTCATTAATGAACATAGATGCAAAGATACTCAACAAAATCTTAGCAAACCGAATCCAGCACTTCATCAAAAAGATCATACATCATGACCAAGTGGGTTTTATACCAGGAATGCAAGGTTGGTTCAACATACGCAAATCAATCAACATTATACATCACATCAACAACAAGAAAAACAAAAACCACATGATCATATCAATCGATGCAGAGAAGGCGTTTGACAAAATCCAACACCCTTTCATGTTAAAGACACTCAGCAAAATAGGGTTACAAGAAACCTTCCTCAAGATAGTTACAGCTATCTATGAAAAGCCTACAGCCAACATTATACTTAATGGCGAGAAACTAGAAGCATTCCCACTAAGGTCAGGAACTAGGCAAGGCTGCCTACTCTCTCCACTCTTATTCAATATAACCTTAGAAGTCCTAGCAATAGCAATCCGACAAGAGAAGGGAATCAAAAGAATCCAAATTGGGAAAGAGCAACACAAACTATCACTATTTGCATATGATATGATGATATACATCGAAAATCCTAAAGAGTCCACAGTAAAACTCCTAGAAACAATTAACCAATACAGCAAAGTGGCTGGATACAAAGTCAATACACAAAAGACAGTAGCGTTTCTATATACAAACAACGAAGTCGAGGAGAGAGAGATTAAAAATACAATACCATTTAAAATAGTATCAAAAAATATCAGGTACCTAGGAATCAACCTTACAAGGGACGTGAAAGACCTATACCAGGGAAACTTCAAAACACTTCAGAAAGAAATGGAAGACGATCTAAAGAAATGGAAGAACATCCCATGTTCATGGATAGGTAGAATTAACATAGTCAAAATGACTATCCTACCCAAACTACTATATAGATTTAATGCAATCCCTATCCAAATCCAGACACCATTCTTTAATGAAATAGAACAATCAATCACAAAATTTATCTGGAACCACAAAAGACCCAGGATAGCCAAACACATACTGAAAAACAAAAAGCTGGGAGGCATCTCCTTACCTAACTTGAAACTATACTATAGAGCCATAGTAATCAAAACAGCATGGTACTGGAACAGAGACAGGACCTCAGACCAGTGGGTCAGAACAGAATTCCCAGACATAAACCCCAAGTTTATACAGCCAACTAATATTTAATAAAAGAGGCAAAAACCTGAAATGGAACAAAGGAAGTCTATTCAACAAATGGTTTTGGTACAATTGGAAAACCACATGTACGAAAATGAAGATTGACCCATACCTCACCCCTTATACAAAAGTCAACTCAAAATGGATATAAGACCTTGAAATCAGACCCAAATCTATAAAGTTTATCGAGAATAAAATAGGCAGAACACTCGAAGACCTATATATCAAAAAGGTCTTCGAGAATGGAGCACCAATGGCAAGAATGTTAGCAGCAAATATAAACAAATGGGACTACATCAAACTAAAAAGCTTCTGCATGGCGAAAGAAACCCTACTTAATGCAAGAAGACAGTTAACAGAATGGGAAAAAATCTTTTCACTCGACATATTAGATAAAGGGCTGATATCTAGAACATACAAAGCACTCAGAAAGCTGAGCCCCCCAAAACCAAATAAAGCCATAAAAAAATGGGAAGATGAAATGAATAGACACTTCTCTGAGGAAGACAGAAGGATGGCCAACAAACACATGAAAACATGCTCACCTTCACTCATCATCAGGGAGATCCAAATCAAGACAACAATGAGATACCACCTTACACCAGTGAGGATGGCTCACATCAAAAATAATGGAAACAACCTTTGTTGGCGGGGATGTGGTATGAAAGGAACTCTCATCCACTGCTGGTGGGAATGCCCCCTAGTCCAACACCTATGGAGAAAAGTCTGGAGAGTGCTCAAAGAACTCAGAATTGAGCTGCTATTTGACCCAGCAATTGCCCTCCTACGCATATACCCCCAAGTTGGAAGGATATTCATCCCAAAATACATATGCACCCCACTATTTATCACAGCACTCAGTATAATAACCAAATCTTGGAACCAACCTCGATGTCCAACAACAGATGAATGGATCATTAAGATGTGGTACATATACACAATGGAATATTACATGGCAGTCAGAAATGATATAATCACAGACTTTGCAGCAACGTGGATGGACCTAGATCATGTTATGTTAAATGAAGTAAGTCAGAAGACAAAAGATAAACACAGAATGGTAGCACTATTCTGAAGCACCTAGAACATATATTTTATACACAACTAATACCTAACAATCAAATAACAGGGTTTAACAGGGTAGAAACTCCGAGCACTGTAATAGTCAACATATACTTGGGAGCAGTGCCCAAAATACATGAAAAAGGAACAACGCAAACTCTTTACTACACAGTATACCACAAAGAAAACAGCAACAACAGAGACAGCAGCATAGAGAGAACAGGTATGTAATCAGACTTCTACAACAAAGGCCCACAATAATCCCTTAGAGATCGTATACAGGAACACAAGTATAGAACACCACGGGAAATCACTGACTGCAATGGAAACATACCATAACACTATGTTTTAATGCCTTTATCTTACTATATTTTAAATAACCTCTCAGTTTTTCTGTCCACAGGCACCCTTGGATACAAAGGGCGGACAAACTAAGATGGCAACTCAGGATACTACACGAGATACCATACCTTGCTTGCACTACGAGATGGCCGCGAGAAAAATCTTTAACATACACTTTATCTCTAGGTTATACCTTCTTTTAGGAATTGAAGCGCGTGACCAGTCAGACCACCGAAGCAGTAACTGCGACGTACAGACTTAAACTACAGGCTCTATTCATCGAACACAATCAACCAATCCAGCATTCCCTTGCTATTCTCTCCTCTCTTCTCACTACTTTCTTCTTCTTTTTTTTCTTTTTTTCTTCATTTTTCTCTTTTCTATTCTTCTCTTTACTTTTTTTCCCTTTCTCTTCTCCCTTTCTTTATAAGGTAGTTTTTCTTTTCTCTCCCTTCATACCCCTCTCATATACCTTCCCCTTTCTCCCCTCCGGAAATCTAACTATCCCTTCACCCCTCAATCCCATCCAGATCTCCCACCATATTAAAACTCTTCACCCTCATTCCTTAATCTATTAGGCATCAAGATCGACCTCCTACCCAACGAACCAGTACCCAGCACCCAGGCGAGGGGACACCCAGTCAAACCCACACCTAGTCTCCTGCAAGAAAAGACAGCCAACTCCCCTGCGGACTCATGCTGCGTGGCCCTCCCTACCAACTCCCCCTAACGTGGACTGTTTCTTGAAACCGGGCCTAGGTCCAAAAGTATCCCCAATACAAGAACTCTTCCAAGACCTCCCTACCACAAATTTTTACCAAACTGAAGAAGGCCAGGGGGTGTGATAGAAAGATGCCTGGGAACCCACACACCACAAGAAAAACCCAAAAGGCAATGGGAAAAACTGTACTTCCAACATAGGCATAAGACCTGTAATACACCACATCTATACCGGCTCTCCCCCAAATGTAAGGTAGTTTTTTGCACCACTTTGGTCCTTTAAAAGCTTCGCTAACTCATTTTATTTCTTTTTCTTTTATTTATTTATTTTTTAATTTATTTTTTCAAACGCCTGTCCTACATATACATTTGTGAGCATATACATTTTCATTCCCTTTCTTTTTTTATTTTTTTTATTTTTATTTTATTTTATTTTATTTCATTTTTTATTTTTTTATTTTTTATCGTTTTTGGGTATGTGACCTGTTTCTGTTATCCCCTCTGTCCACCCCCAAATACACCGACAATATAATGTAGCACCACTTCTCCCCTGCAAAGGCACACTAAATAAAGGGGAAATCTTACATATAGAAAAGAGCTCTTATCTAATAGAGATAGGAACTCACAGTTGTTAATAATACAGGGATATCTCCTACCTAGAAAATATGTCATGTTGAATCAACTTAGACCTCAGGTGATTAGATACCATTCATCCAGCCTTGAACCCTGGATCCCAGACATAGAAATGGCACAGCTCTTCACAACAGCTGCAGGAAACAAATCCCATCCGGGACAGCCTTAATATTGCGGGGTCAACAACAAGGGCCAGCTCTAACATGATATCCTGACAACGAGGAAAATGTGAACAACTTGACCTTAGAGCAGATTAGCCTACCTTACCAGCTAACGACAAGACAAAACCAGAAGACTTGGCACCCTTTGGTAGGTCCAAAAGCCAAGATCGCGATTTACAGATGACTGGCTGATAGAACCACGACCAGACTGTACACATCTTGGGACCAATAAAAAAGCCCTATTTTAGGGTTTGAACTATGACCTGCACAATAAGCATGATCCCCAGTCCCAAAGGTCCTGCAGAGACAATTGTAACAAAATGGGGCTTCTGGAAGCACAAAGAAAGACGCTAACCTAGGTGCCATCCTAGGCTCAGTGCAAAGCCCAAGATCACCAACCACAGAAGATGGATTAAAATGACACTGAGGTAACAGAACCTCTAGAATCACAAAGACTGACTTCATCATAAATCCCATCTCAGGATCTGTGCAGATACTGAGACCTCTAAACATAGAGCTCTGATTGTATCACCCTGGACAGAGCAGAAGTCTACCAATCACAAAAACGCCACCGGGAGAGTAAATGATCCTGAGCAAAGTCTAGAGTTGATCCCATGACAGTATACTCCAAGGACGGAGAAACCCCATATTTTTTTAGGCCAAGTGAATTCCTTTTCAAATGACCCCAATATATTTACTGTGCCAGGGCAGGAGGGAAAAAACAAAAATACAAAAAGCACAAAACCTTGGTTATTTTTATATATTTTTTACCTTCATTTATTATTATTATTATTTTTATTTACCTATCTATTTTGGTCGATTTCTCTCTTTGGGTGTGATTATTGAAATTGTTGTCCCCAGTTATACTTATTTTTTCTCTTCCTCTCTTTTCTTTTGTTATGTGCTATGCCATGTTTCTTATCAAGACCATGGTGTGTTTTTTGTTTGTGTGCTTGTTTTTGTTGGTTTTTTGTTTGTTTTGTTTTTTGTTTGTTTTTTGTGGTGCTTATCGATATAGCTGGAGTCCTCACTGGATATTTGACACCTCTTTTGGTACTGGTGGAGTGTTTCACCTTCTCTTTCTCCTTCACCTCCCAAATCGATGATGAGAGCCACTAGAAGGATTCCGCCCATTTTCGGGGTATTAGACTCTTACCCCAATTTATTACTTTTTTCTTTTTCAGGCAAAACCACGTAACTTGAAATAGCTGGTCTTGCCTCCAGTTAGAGGGGGAAATAAGGGAGGCCTCAAGACCAAACAGGTGCAAGACTACTAAGTAATAGGTTAGATACAGAGGGGACCACATATTCTAGCCACCCTGGGGGTGAGGGAAGAAGAAATGGGAGGGAAGACAAAAACGGACGGGTAGGGAGAACAATTCGGTGATGGATAGAAATCCCTCCTGATTTTATGTAAATATGTACCTAAAATATTATTGTCAACAATATGTAAGCCACTATGATCAAAATAAAATTATATTATAATAAAAAAAATTATAATACTTCCCAACAAGTGAAACTTGCCACATTGATTTATTTACTTTTTCATGTGTCAGGCCCATGGAATGTGGTGAGTGACTAAGCTTGCGTGGTCTGCCTTTTACCCAATCCCAGGTCACATGTCCAGCGGGCCAGTGAGGTGGGTGCCGGGGAGGAGTTTAAAGGGGACCCTAGGCTTTCCCCAACCCACACACAGCACAAGAGGGGCTGGCTTCTGGAAGTCGCAGGCAACTTCTCTTCCTACCAGTGCCCATTCTGAAACCACTAAGGGCTAGCACCCCCACGCATAAAGTATAGACAATTAATTAAGATATCATTGGGTTTAATCTGGTTGTCATATACAGGATTTCTATGTTGTATACTTTTTTTCCCTTCTTGGCTCACCACCCAAAAACTCATTTTTAGTCCTTTATTCCCTCACCCCCACTCCCTATTACCCCACATTTAACCATTTTTACCCTCAGTTCTTGGCTCCCCATGAAGAACATTATTATCCCCACTCAAGCCAGCTTCCAACCAGCTACCAAAGTGAATAAATAGACTATCAGGCTGAGGAGAAACTATTACTTAGCAGCCTCCTGTCCTCCACCTTCCTTCACTATGTAACTGTGGTTGCTACCTATCTAGGTTCCTGATTAGTCCCCCACTCAAAGACATTTCCCAATACGGGACTGCTGGGAGTCATTTTTCAGATTTCAGAAGACCAAATCACAGACCAAAGTGGTGTCTAGGATTCAGCACCCTCCCCCCCAACTATTTCTAATAGCATAGGCATTCATCCCAAAAAAAAACTGGACACACATTCTTCTCTAAAGCACCTTGGTTATTCTCTAAGCTAGACTACATGCTGACACATAAAACATTCATATAATAAAAAGGATAGAAATTATACTACCTGCCTGAACATAATGCACTGAAATTAGAAGTGAATTACAATCAGACACAGAGGGAAAACTTCAAATAGCTGTAAATTAAATAGCTCACTACTGAACAACCAGTGAGTCAGACAAAATTAAGGAGGAAATCAAAAGTTTATTGGAGACAAATGAGAATGAAGACACCAATTATCATAATTTAAGGAGCACAGCAAAAGCAGTACTTAGAGGAAATTTTATAGCTTGCAAGCACTCATCAGGAAAGAAGGGGCCTATGTAAATAACTTAATGGCACAGCTTATAAAATTGGAAAATGATCAACAAATGAACCAAAAATAGGCAAAAGAACATAATAAAGCTTAGAGCAGAAATTAATGAATTGTGGGGCCAGCTGGTGGCACTAGAGGTAAGGTGCCTGCCTTGCCTGCGTTAGCCTAGGACGGACCTAGGTTCGATCCCTTGGCATACCATATGGTCCCCCAAGCCAGGTGCGATTTCTGAGCTCATAGCCAGGAGTAACCCCTGAGTGTCACTGGGTGTGGCCCAAAAACCAAAAACAAAAGAAAAAGCAACCAAAAATAAAAAAGAAATTAATGAATTGAAAATTTAAAAAAAATCCAAAACATCAATAAAAGCAGGAGTTGGTTCTTTGAAAAATAAATAAAATAAATAGTTATTATTAAAATTCACAAAGAAAGGGAGAGAGTAAAATTTAACTAACCAGATTAGAAATAAAAATGGGGAGCTTTCTACAGATACCACAACTCTAAGGGTAATTAAACACAACTTTGCAAAACTCTGCCGCAAAACAAGAGACCTGCAGGGAATATATAAATTCTTGGACTCTTATAATCTCCCAATGTTGAATAAAGAAGATTTAGAATCCTTGAATTGACTGATAACTATTAATGAAATTAATATGGTAATCAAAAGTCTTCCCAAAAACAATAGCCCAGGCCAAGATGTATTCACTAACAAATTCTTTCAAACATTCCAAGAAGACATACTGCCAATTATTTTTAAGCTCTTCCAGAAAAATTAAAGACACAGACACAGAAACACTCCCAAATAGCTTATATAAAGCTAACATCCACTGATAACAAAAGCAGATAGATATACCACAAAAAAGAGAACTACAAACCAATATTGGCGATGAACATAGATGCAAAGTTCCTCCAAAAATTCTAGCAAACAGGATCTAACATCTAATCAAGAAGGTCATGACTAAGTAGGATTCATTCCAGAAAAATAATAATGCTTTAACCTTATGCACAAAAACAATGTAATATATCATATCAACAAAATGAAAAATATAAAATATATGACCATATCAATAGATGCAGAGAAAAACATTTAATAAGTTCAAATCCATTCGTGATTAAAAAAATTCTCATCAGGGGGCTGGAGAGATAGCATGGAGGTAAGGCGTTTGCCTTTCATGCAAGAGGTCATCGGTTCGAATCCCAGCGTCCCATATGGTCCCCCGTGCCTGCCAGGAGCAATTTCTGAGCATGGAGCCAGGAGTAACCCCTGAGCACTGCCGGGTGTGACCCAAAAACCACAAAAAAAAAAAAAAAAAAAAAAAAAAAAAAAAAAATTCTCATCAATAAATGGAAATGGGAAGGAACTTTTCTCAATATCGTTAAGGCCATTTACCACAACATCATGACAAATATAATCAATAGAGAAAACTGAAAGTCTTTAATTTAAAATCTGGCACAAGACAATGATACCTCATATCAACACTTCTATTCAACATAATACTGGGAGTATTTGTCACAGCAATTAGACAAGAAAAAGATAACAAGGGCATCCAGATAAGGAAGAAGTCAAATTCATGTTGTTTACAGATAACATAAAACTATATTTAGAAAATCCTAAAGACATTACCAAAACTTTACTAGAAACAATAGATTCTTATAGCAAAGTGGCAGACTACAAACTAATGTGCAAAAATTAAGATCTTCTTATACACAAATAATGATAGAGAAGAAATAGACATTAAAAACTCCTGTTCACAGTAGTACCACAGAAACTCAAATGAAGTGGAGTCATCTTGACTAAAGAGGTGAAGGATCCATACAAAGTAAACTACAAAACATGGTTTCAAAAAATAATAGAGAACACAAGGAAATAGAGACTTATACATGTCTGTGGATTGGGAGGATTAGCACCACAAAAATGGCAATATTGAGGCTGGAGAGATAGCATGGAGGTTGGGCCTTTGCCTTGCATTCAGGATGGCGGTTTGAATTCCAGCATCCCATATGGTTCCTTGAGCCTGCCAGGAGCAATTTCTGAGCATAGAGCCAGGAGTAACCGCTGAGTTCTACCGAGTGAGACCCAACCCCCAAAAAAAGGCAATACTTCCCAAAGCATTATACAGATTTAATACAATCTATCTAAGAATACTCATGATATTCTTCAAAGAAGTGGATCAAATCACTCCTGAAATTTATTTTGAACAATTTACACCCACAAGTAGCTAAAGCAATCCTAGGGAAAAGGAATATGGGAGGCATTACTTTCCCCAATTTTAAATTATATTACAAAGCAATAGTTATTAAAATAGCATGGTATTTGAATAAAGACAGATCCTCAGATTAGTGGAATAAATGCCCCAAATAGTTAAAGCAACCCTTGGGAAAAAGAAGATGGAAGGCATCACTTTTCCAACTTTAAATTGTACTGCAGGGGCCGGAGAGATAGCATGGAGGTAAGGCATTTACCTTTCATGCAGAAGGTCATTGGTTCTAATTCCGACCTCCCATATGGTCCCCCGTGCCTGCCAAGAGCAATTTCTGAGCACAGAGCTAGGAAAAACCCCTGAGCACTGCCGGGTGTGATCCAAAACATGCACGCACACACACACACACACACACACACACAATTTTTGTACTGCAAAGCAAAAGTCATTAAAACAGCATGGAATAAAGATAGACTCTCAGATCAATGAAATAGATTTGAATATTTAGAAAGTGACCCTCAGCTACGTCCAGCACAACAATCATGACCTCTAATTCCAGAGACCTGACTGAGGCAATTGCAACTGAATGGGTCTTCTGGAAACATAACAAAAGACGATATCCCAGGCTCCATCTGAGTTTCAGCACAAGGGCCAATACCACTAAACACAGAAGACAGATTAAAATGACATCGAGGAAATAGAACTTCTAAAATCACAAAGAAAGTCTTCATCATAAGTTCCACTCCTTGACCTGTGCACAGACTGAGACCTCTAGATTTAGAGGTCTGTTTTAATCATCCAGATCGGAGCAGAAGTCTTCCATACAGCACAAAAACACCAAGGGGAGAGTAAATGAACGTGAAAGGAGTCTATAGATAATCCCATGACAATGTATTCCAAGGGTAGAGAAACCGTATATCTCTTAGGCCAAAGGGATTCTGGTTTCAGATGACCCCAAAATTTACTGTGCCTATGCAGGAGTGGGGGGGAAGAGACAAAAAACACTAAATAATCCTTCTTTTTTTATCTAGTTTTTGTCGATTTCTTTGTTTTGGGGTGGATTTTGAAGTAGTTGTCCATTTTTTTATTTATATATTTACTTTTTCTTTCTTCTTTTCTCTTCTTCCTTTTTGCACCTTGTCATATTTTCTATCTTCGAACCATGACAACTATGTGGTGCATTTTTTTTTGCTGCAGTGCTCACTGGATATCTTATTTGATTCCTCTTTTTGAACTGTTGTGGTGTTTCACCTTCTTTTTTTCCCCTTCGTCCTTCAAACCAAGGATGAGAGCCTCTAGAATGACTCTGCTCATAGTTGGCATAGTCAATTTTTACCCCATTATATTACTTTTCTCTTCCTCAAACAAAACCACATAACTTGAACTTTCTAGTCCTGCCTCCCAATTAGAGGGGGCAGTAATGGAGGCACCAAGACCAAACAGTTATAAGACCACTAAGTAATAAACTAGACACAGAAGGGACCACACATTCTAGCAGCCCCTGGGGGGAGAGTGGAGGATATGGGAGGCAGGATGGGAGCGGATGTGGGAGGACAATTTGGTGGTGGGAATTCTCCTGATTCAATGTAAATATATACCTGGATTATTACTGTGAACTATATGTAAGCCACTATAATTAAAATAAAAATTATATTTAAAAAAAAGAAAGTGACCCTCAGACGTGCAATCAGTTAATCTTTGATAAAGGGGCAAGAAATGCAAAGTGGAGCATGGAAAGCCTCTTCAACAAATGGTATTGGTAAAACTGGTCAGACCCATGCAAAAAACAAACTCAGACCTCTATCTAACACCAATAACAAAGGTCAAATAAAAATGGATTAAAGATCTTGATATAAGACCTACAAATATAGAATAAATAGCAGAAAACATAGACAAAATATTTTGTGACATTGAGATTAAAGGAATCTTCAAGAAGGAAATATCACTGTCCAAACAAGTAGAAGCAGAAATAAACAAATGAGTCTGCAATTAACTGAAAAGCTTCTGTACTTCAAAGGAAATGAGTTAGGACACAAAGACCACCCCAGTATGGAAAATAAACTATTCACTCAATACCCATCAGATATCTAAGATATTCAAGGTACTGACAGAACTCAACAAGAAAAAAAAATCTATTCCCATAAAAACATGGGGAGAAGAAATGAATAGACATTTCCTCAAAGAAGACGTAAACAGATGGCACATGAAAAAATGATCCATAATACTAAACATCAGGGAGATGCAAAACAACAATAAGTATCATCTTATAATACAGAGTATGGCACACACAGACACACAGACACAGACACACACACACACACACACAAGAACAACCAGCACTTTCATGGATGTAGGGAGACAGGGTCTCTCATTCACTGCTGTCTAATCAACCTTTCTGGGAAATAATATAAATATTCCTTAAAAAACTAGAAATTGAGCTTCCTTATGATCCAGCAATAGCACTTCTAGGGATATACACTAGAAACACACATAGCACACAGACACACACACACACACACACACACACAAAATACCATCCTCATTCCTATGTTAATTGCAACACTTAGGAAGCAACCCACTTACCCAACATGAGATGAGTGTTAAAGAAACTACACAAGGGAATGCTATGCAGCTGTTAGAAAAATGAAGTCAGCAGAAGCCGCGTCCCCTGCTTGGGACATCAGGCGGGGAAAATCCACGAATCTATGCCTGCCCAGTGGGGCCCAACTGTGAAAAACTGAGTTCTACCTGTAAATGTCTGTCTACTGTCCTCTTGCATGAAACTCTTGGGAGTGGGGCAAAAGAGGCTCCAGAAAACTTGCTCTCCCAGAGGCCATTTTTAGGGCGGGACTCCAGAACATAAAAACCGGCAGGCTTTTGCAGAAGCCGCGTCCCCTGCTTGGGACATCAGGCGGGGAAAATCCACGAATCTACGCCTGCCCAGTGGGGCCCAACTGTGAAAAACTGTGAGTTCTACCTGTAAATGTTTGTCTACTGTCCTCTTGCGTGAAACTCCTGGGAGTGGGGCAAAAGAGGCTCCAGAAAACTTGGTCTCCCAGAGGCCATTTTCAGGGCGGGACTCCAGAACATAAAAACCGGCAGGCTTTTGCAGAAGCCACGTCCCCTGCTTGGGACATCAGGTGGGGAAAATCCACGAAGTTTGCTTCTTTTTTGCATAGGCACATTAAAATGGGAAAATACTCTACATACAAATAAGTTCTTATCTAATAGAGATTGGAACACACAAATCTTGTAGTGCAAAGATACCTTACACCCTGAACATTGACATAACGACCTGGCACAATCTCAGAAGAAAGGGCATTTTCCATTCACCTCTGAACCAGGGAAGCCATCCACGAAACATCCAGGTTTGTCTATAACATCACCTGGAAGCAATCCTCTACCATGGAAGACCCTACCACTGCTCAGACATCAACCTGCTCAAAAGAGACTTCCCTTAACACTGAGAAGACTTAACAACAACAACCACCTGCTTACAGGACAGGGCTCCCTGCATTGCCCTTTGATTGTGAGGTGAAACCAGAGGACGCTCCACATCCTGACTTCAATGTAGGATATGCAGATTCCAGGATCTTTAATACAGAAACATGATACCAAGAACAGAGACTGTGTGAAAAATAAAAGTGTGTTGGAACTACAGACAATGTCTTGGATTAGACGATCTAGCTTGCCTGGAGCCTAGAGTTGGTCTTATGCCAGGAAATTTCAGGGGTAGGATCTCTTTGTATTTAGGCCAAGGTTATTCCTTTCCATGCCCCTCATATTTTGGTGGGCCTATGCAAACAATAATTGCCACTCTAACACCGTTTTTACTATGCTCCTTTGACTCTAATCCTTAAAAAAAAAAAAACCACTTAAAATTTGAGGTTAACTTAAGCTAATATGCATGTACATGGAAATGTAAAAAAATACTCTGCCTCTAATGTTTAAGGAGTTACATAAGTTTTATGGCTTTAGATTGCTTTGTTTGCTGTTAAGAAATATTATAATGTGTTACAATCTGGGGACTTGAGGGACAAAGTAATTGTACATGGATTCTGTTTTATTTATCTTAATGTTCTTTGGCTGAAAGTTCAAAGTTAAGATATCAGTAAGGGGACTTCTTCTGAGAATTATGTTATGGGTAATTGTCCTTCCACTGTAACTTTACCTTGTCTTCTTTCTTTGCATCTTTGTTCTCATAATTAAAAATAAAAAATTAAAAAAATAATTACAGGATACACACAAAATTAAATATATCAGCATGATGCAACTACTCAGTACTGCATAGAGTGCATTATTTATAAGACACCACAAGGACACACTTCTTATAAATTAACATGGATTGTTGTTCTCAGGTTTGTGCTATTTATACCTGTTAGTCATAGTGACCATCAACTTTTTTTAAGGTTTGGAGTCAAAGGAGCACTGTAAAAACAATGTTAGCATGACAATTATCGTTTGCATGGGCCCACCAAAGTATGGGGGTCATGGAAAGGAAAAACTTTGGCCTAATTACAAGGAGACTTTACCCCTGAAGTTTCCTGACAGAAGACCATTTCTAGGCTCCAGGCAAACCAGTTTGTCCAATCTCGGTCATTGTCTGCAGTGCCCATACAATTATACCGTTCACAGTCTCTGTTGTTGATCTCATGCCTCTGCATTGAAGGTCCTGGAATCTGTACATCCCACATTGAAGTCAGGATGGTGCAGAACGGCGTCTAATTTCATCTCACAATTAACAGGCAATGCAGAAAACCCTGTCCTGTATGCAAGTCATTGTTGTTTAAATCTTCTCAGTGTTAAGGGAAGACTCTTTTGAGTAAATCAATGTCAGAGCAGCAGTAGGGTCTTCCCTGGTAGAGGATTGCTTCCAGGTGATGTTGTAAACAACATTGAATATTTCATAGATGGCTTCCCTGGTTCAGGGGTGACTGGAAATGCCCAAACCTCTGAGGTCTGTGCCAGGTCATCATGTCAAAGTTCAGGGTTTGTAAGGTTCCATTGTACCACAAGATTAGTGGGTTCCCATCTCTATTAGATAACTTATTTGTATGTATAGTATTTTCCATTTTAATGTGCCCATGCAAACAAGGAATAATGCCACCTGGTGTTATCAGTTCATAAGGGGGCCATAAGAACAGGTCCAACAATCCCCGTGACCTGGTTCAAACATAAGCGTTAAACTGAAAAATTCTTTCACCAAAATTTCTTATTGAACAGTTCCCTGTGAGATTGGTGCCTATGGGTTGCTAGAACAAGTCCAATAATCCAATTGACTTGGTTCTTATATATATGTTAAATGGAGGGACACTTCTACAAACTTCCTTATTTAACAAATAACAAAGGGAAGGAAAGACAAAAGGGACTCTTTCACCAATACCTTACTCTGGGTGTTTAGGGGAAGTCTCTGTTGGATAGGTCTATGCCAGAGCATTGTAGGATCTTCCCTGGTAGAGGACTGCATTCAGGTGATGTAGTACAGAACCATGATTGTTTTGTACATGGCATCCCTGGTTTAGGGGTTAATGGACAATGCCCAATCTTTCAAGACATGGGCCAGGTCTTTATGGCAATGTTCAGGGTGTAAGGTCCTACTACATTACAAAGTTTGTGTGTTTCCATCTCTATAATAATATGTATAAATATAATTTCCCATTTTAATGTGCCTATGCAAAGGAAGAACAGTATCACGTGGCAAGATTGGTGCCTATGGGGTTATTAGAACAAGTCCAACAATCGAATTGACTTGGTTCTTATATAAACATTAAATGGAGGGACACTTCTACTAACTTCCTTATTAAACAAATAACAAAGGGATAAAAAGTGGGGAAAATAAACAATCTAACTTAAGACAGTGGACTTAATAGTCACCGTATGTGGGAGCTAATCACAAACCTAGTATGGTAGCAAACACAGTTACACAGTGAAGAAAGGAAGAGGCCAAGAAGCCGCTGAGAGTAAACAAGTAGAAAAAGAGTACTGGTCTATTCCCAGCCTGAGAGTCCATCCTCTCATTAATATATATGGTACCCCACGCAAAGTGGTCTCCTCCCAGACTGAGAGTCCTTCCTCCCCATTTTATTTTGAATATATATGGTACATATAAAACCGCCCCCATGCGGTTTTTAAAATGGAGACCAATGAGAAAAAAAATACCAGTGAATGTTGAGACATACACCAGTGATGCATCGGCCCGCCCTCCACCCCATGCATCCCCCACTTAGTGTAGGGAGACAATGGCGGAAAGACTGAGGAGCACGATAGAGTCCACCTGGGCCGGCAACCAGGGAAGACCTGGAATAAAGGGGAGAAATAGGGAAACTAGCCCCCCAGAACCCCCAAGCTAGGGAAAGGCCTCCGGAATGGGGTGTCTGTCCCCTAACCTCATACCTGGGAAGAGTGGGCCTCCAGGATCAAGGCACCGGAAGCCAGCTATCTGCCCGGCCCCTTCCTCTGCTCCTCCCCCCCTAGAGTAGGGAGGTGGGGAAGCCTGGAGACCCCTAATAGAGCCCACCTGGAATCCACAGCAGGCCACCCGAATATCCTCTAGAAAAATAGCTAAATCTGTTCTCTTCTCTAGATTTGCCTCTGTATGGAATAGATCATAAAACAGTCTCCTGAGGATTCACCTGGGCTATGAATGCAATTGACCCAACATTCCTACAAGCCTGTAGAAATTTTTTCATAGTTTCTCTAATGGGATATCTAACAGTATGACAATCTTCATTGGCATTTTCAAAAGAACAATTTTGTCAGGAGCTGCTGTATTTCCCTGCTTATAACCTGCCTCCAGATAGTATCTGTCAGTTTCCCCAGAAATTATGCATATGGCTTAGAAGCAGTCTGAAAGATTTTTTGTAAAACTTAACTTAAATTCTACATCTGCATCAACCTTCTCCCAACTGCATAATGCAATCTTCCTGCAGTTCCAAAATGCAGTTCAAAAACAGAATGGGGTAAATTTGTCTGCTTGTAGGGGTTCAAGAATGCCATTTTCCCTATCAAAAGTTTATAAGACAACTGAACTCCCACAATCATCCTTCCAGAATGACCTAGGTTATTAAGTTTGGTTAGTGCTTCATTGAAAACTGCATATTCAGTTGCATCAATTGGGAAGAACTCAGGCCCTGTCAGTAAAATTTTGTGTTACTCCTTTGAACTTGAGTAATAACCTACCTGGATAAAATGTTTTATTTTATTTATTTATTTATTGGTCATACTTAGTGACTCTCAGGGTTTCCTCCTGGCTATATGTTCAGAAATCACTCCTGGCTTGGGGACCATATGGGATGCTGGGGATTGAACTGAGGTCCATCCTGGGTCAGCTGCGTGCAAGGCAAATGCCCTACTACTGTGCGATCACTCCAGACCCTGGATAAAATATTTTAATTTGGATTCCTATTTAATTCATTGTTTTGACTATTTTATACTATTACGTTATTTAGAATTTTTTTAAATTATAAGGATTACTTTTTGTACACAATATTTTGTTTTGCTTTTGTTGCCTTTTTTTAGGATTATTTTTCTATCTTTGGATCTTGCTACTTTAAACACAATGAATTTTAGTGTTCTTTTTTCTTGAGTTTATTTTATTTGGAACTTTATTACATAGCATTTAAAATAAGCCAAAATAAAAGATCATGGTCCTGGTGATAGAATAAATATGTTAGTCAACATTCTTTGAGTGGCTTATATGCATTAAGAACTGTGCTAAGAACTCATTACTTTGATTTCTTTCATTATCATAAAACTTTTGACACAGGTAGTATTATGGTATCAATTTTACAAGTGAGGACTGAATGATTTAAAAAAATCTTATGTGGTTATGGCATAAATAGAAGAGTCAGAATTGAAACCCACCTCTCTGTTGGAAATCTAGTTTTTATGTATTTTTGTACAAAGCTTGGTCTATTTTTGCACTGTTTATATTCAACCAAGGGTTTCTCAACAGAAGACTGACCCTCATTATAAAAGAAAGTCTACTTGGACACTGATCAGGAAAGTCTCTAGGGAGAATGGGGCAAAGGACTGTAAATCAGAGTCATTTTTTCATCACCTCAGAGAACAATTAGTGCACAGAATGGTTTGGCTATAATGATTGTTGGGCTTGCGGTATGGATGCGGGTATTAGTGACAGAGGACGAACAAGTGAAGAGAATCTGGTTATTTCTACTGATTAAAATAATGATGTCCCCAAGGCCAATTTTATATTAAAGGAGCAAAGATTACAAAAACATGTTTGCAAGAGAACAACTTCTAATGACCAGAAACTCTCCACAAAAAACTAAGTATAGAGCAGTAGAAAATCCAAATGAACTGAAGTTTGGAAAAAAAAGATGTTACAGAATAAAAACAACAGTATTTTCTCTCCTGTATCATGAGATCTCAGGCTACATCTGCCTAATTCAGTAAGTCTATTTTCTTTCCTCCCACTTGATTTATTAGAAAATGACAACTATAAATTGACAATCAAGTTCATCGTTTTCTTTTTTCTTTTTGTTTTTTCGGGCCACACCCATTTGATGCTCAGGGGTTACTCCTGTCTAAGTGCTCAGAAATTGCCCCTGGCTTGGGGGGGGACCATAGGGGATGCCGAGGGATCAAATTGTGGTCCTTCCTTGGCTAGCGCTTGCAAGGCAGACACCTTACCTCTAGCGCCACATCACCGACCCCCAAGTTCATCTTTTATCTGTAGTAACATAAAAGCATTGTTATTTTCAGGACTGTTAAGGGTTTAAAAGAGTTAATAATATGGACCCCTGCTCTGGATGAATATCCATTGTAGGAACAGCAATGTCATGTTTTCAATTTACTATTGAATCTAACATTTCATTCTATTATTACCTTGAATTCTGCTTCCTAAATTTGCTTCAGAGTCTTGTAGAAATAAATTTGATTTGTTTATTTAAATGAATCCATAGTAAATAAATGTATTGAAACAAAGAATTAATAATAACAGATCAAATTCTCAGAACAGAACTTTGTATTCAATAAGCACTAGATATGTCTTTAAAGTATATGATACATATGATTGGAGTTATAGTAAGTCAAACTCAACTAATCTCTTGAAGTTGTAGAAATAAAAGCATTCTCTTAAATATTTACTGTAACATTGTCCTAACATTGTCTAACATTGTCCCAATCTGACTTACTGGATAGATTAGGAATCAGAACAGACAAGCTGCTGGCTACCTTTGAGTATTTTTTACACCTTGGATGTGAATAGTTCTGTAAGACAAAAATGTCAGACTTACTCCATTGACTCTTGTGTGTGTGGGCGAGGGTGGGGAGGCGGGTATTAGAGGAGCGGTGAGGAGCAGTTGGGTTTCAGTTGCTCAGTGATTGGGATAGATATTAACATTTTTAGAAAGCTCAAAGCTAGAAGCCATTTGTTTAAATACTTCAGTGATATAGAAATTGTACATACTTAAAGAATAACTTGATATTTAGTATTTCAACACCTGTGTTCTGAAAAGTTTTCTAGACTGGGTTACATAATTCACTAACCATGTAAGTGTATGTGGTGACATTTAACTTAAGATATAACCTCTTAGAAAGAAAGCTTCCAGCATCATAGATAGTAATGCAAAAATCAGTTGACATGAGAAGACATTTGTACATTCAGATTAATGTCTCTTTATCTCTTTAAGCCCAACCGCTGGCAACCACCATTCTACTACTGGATTTTATGAGTTTGACATTTTTTCACATTCCATATATAAGTGAGATCATGCCATATGTATCATTTTTGTTGATTTGTTTAATGTATATAATTTTCTCCAGGTTTACACACATTGTCCTAAATGACAGGATTTCCTTATAGTTTCAAGCTGAATATTCTATAATGGGTATGTATATGTGTATGTGTGGGTATATCTATTTATCTCTCCATCTATACCTACTGATGGAAAGATGTGTTGTTTCTGTGACTTGGCTATTGTGAAAAGTGATGCAAAGGAGAAGAAGGGAATAAAAAACATCTCTCCTTAATTAATGTCCTTTGAATATATTCCTAGATATGGGATTGCTGGGCCATGTAGTGTTCTATTTTTTTTTGTTTGTTTGTTTTGTTTTTGGGCCACTCCCGGCGTTGCTCAGGGGTTACTCCTGGCTGTCTGCTCAGAAATAGCTTCTGGCAGGCACGGGGAACCATATGGGATGCTGGGATTCGAACCAACCACCTTAGGTCCTGGATTGGCTGCTTGCAAGGCAAACACCGCTGTGCCATCTCACCAGCCCCCGTAGTGTTCTATTTTTAATTTTTAAGGTCCTCTATATGTTTTTCATAAAGCTATTTCTACTTATAGTCCCATTAACTGTGTACAAGGGTTTCTTTTCCTTAACACCATCACTGATATCTGATCCATTTTTTTTCTCTTTGTATTTTCTATAATTTTTACCTCTGGTACAAACTGGTGAGAGTGGAGGTGGGAGAAATAAAAAGGAAGATGAGAGGCAAATGTGGATGGTGGAGGGAAAAAAAGGAAGATGGGAGGCAAATGTAGATGGTGGAGGGAAGTGGGCACTGGTGAAAGAATCAGTGTTGAAACATTGTATGCCTGAAACCCAGCCATGAATAACTTTGTAATTTCATGGTAACTAAACCAAAACCAAAACACAAAACAAATAATCAAGCTAAAAAAAAAAACTCCATAAATTTGGCTTGGCTGAGTTCCAGGTATGTGTCCTATCCAACCTCTAACAGTGGCATTTATTTATTTATTTGTTTACCGATTATGAAATTGCAAAGCTATATGTATTTCTTTATAGGCATATATATAAAAATATATGCATATATATATATTTGTTTTTGCACTGTGGTTTACAGAACTGTCACAGATATGATAACACTTACCACCTTTCAGCACCATCTCCTCCTCCAGGTTGAACATTTTCTCCACCGTAGTCTATAGCAGTTTTTACGACAGTGATATTTGCAATTGGTTGCAAACATGCACTGACAAATTCAGTGATAAAATGCCAGGAAATTCTATTATACTTGATATTTCTGCCTTTTTACATCTGTTAACACTTCCTTGTCTTGAACTTGCCTAACTACCGTACCAACCTTTTATTTTATTTTTGTTTTGGACCACACTGGATGGAGCTCAGGGGTTACTCCTGGATTTGCGCTCAGGGATCATTCCTGGTGGTGCTCAGAGGACCATATCAAATACTGGGGATTAAATCTGGGTCAGCTGTATTCAAGGTGATAGTATCTGCTGTACTATCACTCCAGCCCTATTAATTTAATTTAATTTATTTTTTTGGTTTTTGGGTCAGGGGTTACTCCTGTCTCTGCGCTCAGAAATTCCTCTTGGCAGAACATGGGGGACCATATGGGATGCCGGGATTCTAACCGGGGTCCGTCCTGTGTTGGCCATGTGCAAAAGCCTTTTCTCTGTGCTATCGCTTAGACCTCATTTTATTTTTTATAATAGTGCAATATATTGTTTTATACTCGCTGGGCTGCTACATCATGCCCACCTCCAGAATACTTCAATATTGTCCCACCTCCTCATTCCTTCAATTTGTCTTAATATAAAATGTCTCATATTCTCAAAATAATAACTTGGCCTGGTCAATGCCATCAAAGTTGTCTCTAAAATATTATTGTTCAGTATTTAATAAACCCTCTTCTCCCTCATGCTTATACTGCTTGGACAACACTAGTTTATGCTTATCGACCATTACAGCTCATCCAGTTTTTGTCAATTTCTCTGTTGCTTCCTTATGATTTTCTATAGAGGTATATTTATTTCCCTTCCATCCCAATAATGGTGCAGTTTGGTTTTATCCAAATATTAAATGTTTTTATGTAGTGACATTAAAAATGACAAAAGCATTGCCTCTATGTAAATAATATATGTATTTGATATTCTACATGATTCACATTTTTTATTTTACTATCAAGAAAAGCAAGGTTTATGTTATGGAATGATTTTTCCCTTCAACAGAGTATGCCAAATAATATTGTCTTCCATTTTCATTGCCTTATTGAGTATTTTATGATAATGACTATAAAACATAAAATCACTAACTTGGTTATTAATATGTGTATTTTTAAGTCAGTCTATAAGAGGAATTCAGAGGGACTTTGACATTAATCTAATTCTTTTTTTTTTTTTTTTTTTTTTTGGTTTTTGGGCCACTCCCGGCGGTGCTCAGGGGTTACTCCTGGCTGTCTGCTCAGAAATGGCTCTTGGCAGGCACGGGGGACCATATGGGACACCGGGATTCGAACCAACCACCTTTGGTCCTGGATCGGCTGCTTGCAAGGCAAACGCCGCTGTGCTATCTCTCCGGGCCCTATCTAATTCATTTTTATATTTTAAAATTGAGAGGAAAAAAAAAGGTTCTGCTGAGGTAAAGAGGTGAAGAAATTTTTCTATCCCCAGAGAGTTAGAAACAATATAGTTAATAAAACTCAGGTTCCTCAATTCACATTTTACTGTCATAGAATGAGTCCTTTTTGGTTGACTACACACACATACATACATATTTTTAAAAGGTTATAAGGATTGATGTGCACTGAGAAGACATGGCTTAGTAGATGTCTGGGTCTTGGGTTCAATGTTGACTTGGTATATGAACATGCAGTACCTCTTCATTTATAGCCAACAATGTGACAGATCACAGGACTTCTTTCTTTCACACAGAATTCAGGGCTATGGCTATAGGAAAGAATCACACCAGCATGACCAAATTCATCCTTCTGGGACTTTCAGATCAACCTCAGATGAAGATGTTCTTGTTTGTTTTATTTCTGTGTTTCTACCTCCTGACCTTAACCTGGAATCTGAGCCTCATTGTTCTGATCAGGTTGGACTCACACTTACACACACCCATGTACTTTTTCCTTAGCAACCTATCCTTCGTCGACATTTGTTATGTGTCCTCCACGATCCCTAACATGCTCTTTAATATCATCACTGAGCAGAAAACGATTTCCTTTATTGGTTGTGCCATACAGTACTTTGTCTTTTGTGGAATGGGCCTGACTGAGTGCTTTCTCTTGTCAGCCATGGCCTATGACCGGTATGCGGCCATCTGCAAACCATTGCTCTACACGACCCTCATATCACACACACTCTGTTTAAAGATGCTGTTTGGAGCCTACGTGGGTGGGTTCCTTAGTTCTTTTATTGAAACCTTCTCTGTTTATTATCATGATTTCTGTGGGCCCAACAGGATCAACCACTACTTCTGTGATCTTCATCCAGTCCTGATTCTGTCATGCTCTGATACCTTCATCAGTCAGGTGATGAACTTCCTTGTGGACGTTGTTGTAGGAATGATATCTGCCCTTGTGATCCTCATCTCCTATGGGTTTATTGTGACTGCTGTCCTGAAGATCAAATCTGCTGATAGCAGGAGCAAGGCCTTCAGCACCTGTACCTCTCACCTCACTGCTGTGACACTCTTCTATGGTTCTGGGCTCTTCATGTACATGCGACCTAATTCCACTGCCTCCCTAAATCGGGACAAGGTGGCATCCTTATTTTATGCGCTGATTATCCCTATGATGAATCCTCTTATTTACAGTCTGAGGAATAAGGAGATTAAAAATGCCATAAGGAAAATGATGGCAAGGGATCATATGCTTTCTCATGGACGTTTGTTTTTCTGACCTTGGATTAGTGATTACAATGAAACTATAATCTGGGTTAATTATAGACTTTTAGATATAGTCTTGGGATAGTTGACCTACAGTGTAACTTGTACAGTTCAAACTTTTTTTATTTTTATCTTTTCTAATATATTATTAACCACTGTACCTCTTGGCTATTTGAAATAAGTTTGGTAACTATTGGTTCCAAAGATGAATAATGGTGAACATACCACTATATTGAAAGTTTCACAATGGCAAAGAATGAATAATGTGGGACATCAAAATAGAGCTTGTGTTTGTTGGAGAAAAACACTGGAAAAGTGTTAGATCAGCATCTAGGGTGATGATTCTTAAGGTATGCTTAAACAGTGTGATAACTTGAGGGAGGAATCATTTTCTTTTTTTTTTTTTTTTTTTTGGTTTTTGGGCCACACCCGTTTGACACTCAGGGGTTACTCCTGGCTATGTGCTCAGAAATCGCCCCTAGCTTGGGGGGACCATATGGGACGCCGGGGGATCGAACCGCGGTCCTTCCTTGGCTAGCGCTTGCAAGGCAGACACCTTACCTCCAGTGCCACCTACCCGGCCCCGAGGAATCATTTTCTAAAACACAATTTCCTTCCTCTTTTGGTGTTGTTTATTAATTGATTGATTGGCAATGTTCAGGGCTTGTCTGACTTTGCACTTAAATCCTGCTGGGGTTTTGCTGCTGAATCAAAAGTGGGTTGGCAAAAAAAATAATAATAAAATAAAAAATAATAAAAATAAAATAAAAAGAGGGGGGTTTTAAAAAAAAGTGGGTTGTCAGTGTGCAAGGAAAATTTACTCCTGTTCTTATAATGCTTTAAATGCTCTCTTTTATATTTTCTTAATTAAATTTTTGTATCAAGACAGAGTGAGTGGCAAAGTTATTCATAATGGACTTGCTATTAGCACACAATGTTCCAACACAAATTCTACCAACACCAATGTCCCTTTCCATCCACCAATGTCCACAGGTTCCCTTCCAGCTCCCGTATACTGCCTGCCCCTTTGGTAGACACATAAACATTTTATTTCTTACTACTTGCTTCAACAAAACTTAAAGGAATGGCAAATGGAATTAAAAATTTTTATTACAACATTGTGATTTATCAAGTTGTTCAAAATATGTCTGATTCATGCATTAAATGTTCCAACACCAATCACACCATCAATGTGACCTTCCCTCTACCAGAGTCCCCAGTTTCCCATTAGCCTGCCCTTTGCAGGCACAAATTTACTCTATATTGTTTGTTACAACACAAAGACAAATGGATAGCTAAAACTTAGATCAATAAGAGTAAATTTGTGAGATTTTTTTCTTTCTTATATTAGTGTTAATAAAGTCATTGCTTCAGGATCTATGCTGGTTAGTGATAGTTGAGCCTTCTGTGTTATTATTTAGATGAACTGAACGGATAGTCTTCTAAGAAACATTCCCATCAGATTTACTTTGATCCTTCTAAGCTGACATAACTGTGAAATTTGTAGTTGTTGTGACTTCGGTGTCTAGAGTTATAGATCTGAAATAATTTGGTAGCTTGGCATTTTGGTGAAGTTTAGTTGTGGAGCTAGGCCATTTTATGTGGGAGGATATTACATGGGGATCAGATGGGATGCTGGAGGATAGAACCATGGTCTGTCCTAGGCTAGCATGCCCTGCCGCACTGCTGCCCCTCTTCTTTTTCCTTCCTTCCTTCCTTCCTTTCTTTCTTTCTTTCTTTCTCTCTCTTTCTCTCTTTCTTTCTTTCTCTCTCTCTTTCTTTCTTTCTCTCTTTCTTTCTCTCTCTCTTTCTTTCTTTCTCTCTTTCTCTCTCTCTTTCTTTCTTTCTTTCTCTCTCTCTTTCTTTCTTTCTTCTTTCCTTCCTTCTCTTTCTTCCTTCCTTTCTTTCTCCCTCTCTTCTTTTCCTCTCTTTTTTTCTTTTTAATTTTCTTTTTATTCTTATCTTACTATTCTCTTCAGGTTCATAGTCTCACTGATTATTATTACCCATACCTGGTGGCACTTAGGGGTTACTGGTGATCAAAACCAGGTCTGTCCTGGGTCAGTAGTGTGCAAGGCAAATGCCCTACTTCTGTGCTATCATTCCTGTCACATAGAGTCTCATTGGATAGAAATGCTCTGAATCTTATGAGCATGAGAATGCAGAGTGGCTCTCAAAGACATTTTAAAAAGCATTACACAAACATCCTCTGTTTTACAAATGTAGTCTAGCATAATCCAGGGAGTTCTTAGAGCATTTAATTGATATCAAAGTCTTACAGACAAAGATCATTGTAGATTTTTCTTGAGACATTCTAATAAGCATATAGAGATGCTATAGTTGTTTCTAATTGATTTTCTCAATTATATATTTATAAAATATGGAATGAAAAAAGAAGAAATTATTTCTCAGTGCTCAGGGCTCATTCTGAGCTCTTTGTACAGGGATCACTCCTGGTGGGCATAGGAGACCATAGTGGTGCTGTGTATTAAACTTAGTTAGCTATAAGCAAGACAAGCACTCAACCTACTGTACTCTTTCCAGCCCCAAGAAGAAATTACTCTTTTGTTGTTAGTTCTTTTTGCCACACAAGGCTGTGCTCAGTGCTTACTTCTGACTTTGTTCTCAGGGATTACTCCTTGTGGTGCTTGGGGGACCATATTGGGTACCAGGGATCAAACTCTCAGCCTCATGCAAGGCAAATACCTTACCATCTGTACTATGTCTTTGGCTACTTTTTTTTTTTTTGGGGTCACACCCGGTGGTGCTCAGGGGTTACTCCTGGCTGTCTGCTCAGAAATAGCTCCTGGCAGGCACGGGGAACCATATGGGACACCAGGATTCAAACCAACCACCTTTCGTCCTGGATCAGCTGCTTACAAGGCAAACGCCGCTGTGCTATCTCTCCGGGCCCTTGGCTACTATTTTTAAGAAATTAATCTCTTTTTGTACAATGTATTTTGAGTGTTGTTTGTTGAAACACTCTGCTTCTACCCAAAGCACAGGCTGTTGGAACACCCTGCCTTTACCCAAAACAAAGCCATTCCCAAGATTCCTCATTACTTTCACCTATCCCTTTGAGATGTAAAAGTAGATTTTTTATAGCTACTTTCATTTTTCACTTAACCCTCACCCATCAGTGGGGATTTGAACTGGTAAATAAAGAGAGATTTTTGTTTGGTCGGCTGAAGAGAAACCACAAAGTGAGAAGTCATGGACTCTATGATTCTTTCCTGACTGGCATGATTTATTAATTTACGCATGACCCTGCTTCAGACCAGCTCATGAAATATGGAATTATGAAAATATGGCTCAGAGGGCATTGTTCTAATATTTATGTTCAGAGAAGTCTATGAAATAAATCTTGTGATATGCATAAGACAAGGATATGAAAAAAGCTGATTGTTTTGAGAATAATGGATGCACAATCTAACCTAGGACACATTTTACAGCCAAGTCTACCCTCACCAGAAGTGATTCCTAGAAATTAGAAAATTTCCTCACCACCTCACTTACTGCAAAAGTATTTTATTTTTATTTATTATTTGCTATATTTAATTTTTATTCATTTATTTTTATTTCCCCAGTTTTTTTTTTATTTACCATCCTATGCAAATCAACAGCCTTTAACTCATTTCTGTGGGTTCTCACCTCTAGCAAAGATCAATAGAACTGGGGCCGGGAAGGTGGCGCTAGAAGTAAGGTGTCTGCCTTGCAAGCGCTAGTGTAGGACAGACCTAGGTTCTATCCCCCGGTGTCCCATATGGTTCCCCCAAGCCAGGGGCGATTTCTGAGCGCATAGCCAGGAGTAACCCCTGAGCGTCAAACGGGTGTGGCCCAAAAACCAAAAAAAAAAAAAAAAAAAAGAAAAGATCAATAGAACTAGATTTTTGTATACTTTCTCAATTTTTTGAACAAAAAAGGAGAAATCATTAGTTTTAGTTTACACTCTGCTCTTGTCCAGGGCAAAGCATTCCCCAAAGAACTCTTTCCCCCCCCCCACCAAACCCTTTCTTTGACTTGTAAAAGTCCACCTGGATTTCTCTCGATCCTCCCCCTCCTCGTTAGAAAATAAAGAGG
Organism: Suncus etruscus; assembly: GCF_024139225.1. NCBI lineage: Eukaryota > Metazoa > Chordata > Mammalia > Eulipotyphla > Soricidae > Suncus > Suncus etruscus. The sequence continues at coordinate 103,570,228 of NC_064856.1, forward strand.
TTGTGATTTGGCTTGGCAGGTGGAGAGGGACCACAAGTGAGTAGCCAACCAACTTCATGTTTTTCTCCTTACTGGCTTGGTTTATTCATTACTCATGGCTTCCCTTCTTCAGAACTGTTCAGTCAGTGTTGGATATGTGGCATGGGGGTTTGATTTCACAGTTATTTACTGCCTTTTGTCACTAGTCAGATCATAATATAACCAAGTTATTTATCAGTTAAAATTGGTGAATAGAACTAGAACCACCAGTGCTTGCATGGATGCAAGTAGAAGGCATAGATACAGGGAGAAAGACACTCTTATTCACTGCTGGTGGGAGTGTAAACAGGGCCAGCCTTCTTAAAAATATACTAATTTTCCTCAAAAACTATAAATTAAGCTTCCATATGATCCAGCGATATAACTTTTAAGAACTAATACTCTAGGATCCCAAATCCATAATGAGAAAAAAACACTCTCCATTCCTATGTTCTTCACAACACTATTCACAATAGCTGAAATCTGGAAACAGTCAAAGTGCAAGAGAACAGATTAGTGGACAAAGAAACTGTGGTCCACCTACACTACGGAATACTACTCAGCTGTTAGGAAGAATAAAACAATAAAATTTGTTTTTACATGGATATCCATAGAAGGTATTTTATTTTGCTGAGTGCAATGATTCAGAGGGAGAAAGATAGACCATAGAATGATCACACCCATTTATCTCCTATCTATAGACAATAGAAATGAGAGCCAGGAGACCATTATATGGTAGGAAGCTTGCCACTGTAGGATAATGCAGTGAGGGCATATAAGAGACCATTGTGATGACGATAGTTGGAAATGATCACGCTGGCAAGAAATGGGTGTGAAAGGAAATAAAGTGATATATGTGATACCCCTTCAGGAACAATATTGCAAACTGCAGTGTTTAAAAGGTAAACAAAATAATAGAGAGAGGAGGAGAAGAAGAAAAATATTTGTAAATATAGCAACCTGTAACCACTATATTTAAATAATGTAATTAAATATTGGTGAATATGTATGAAATGCATAAAATAGCTCTACAGGATATTCAAAGCTTTATCTAGTAATATGAATACATGAAAATAAAATGCAATTCTTGTTTATATTTAAAGCATTTGTCTAATCCTTTCTTAATAAATATTCAAAACATTGTCATAAAGAAATCAGACCTATGTGACTTGATTCTCTTGGGAACTGCTGGTGAACAATACCTGTACTTTATTATTTCTCTAGCTTATCTAGGGATTTACTTTGTGACATTAATATTGAACTTTCTTTTCTCATCCTAATTAAGATTAATTCCCCATGCTCATACCTACATTCTTTCCCCCCTCCCCAGTTTCCTTTTATAGAAATATTCTATTCTTCAATCAGAGCAATAATGACTTCAGTAATTTTCAAAATTAAATACCATTTTTTTCTTAAGGCTAGAGTTTTAGGACAGTGGGTAGGGCACTTGCCTTGCATGTAGCCAATCAAAGTTTGATTCATAGCTCACTAATGGTCCCTGGGCCTGCCAGGAGTGATTTCTGAAGGCTGAGTCAGGAGTAAGCCCTACTGATCACTGTCAAGTATGGCCCCTAAACACACACATACACATAAAAAAGTAGGGAAAAAAGTAATCTTAGGTAATAATTCACAAACTAAGCACTGATGAATTACATAAGCATGTATGCATCATTGTTCAGTTCACATGAAGATGACAGTTGACAAATTATGCTACTGTTATGAATACCCTAGAAGAAGAAGTTGACAAATTATGCTGCTGTTATGAATACTCTAGACTATTGGAATTCTTTTGAATCTCATACTGTGTGATATTGTAAAACTAAAATGTTAGCTTTTTTTCCAGCCACACCCTGTGGCTCTCAGGGGTTACTCCTGGATATGCTCTCAGAAATCGCTCCTGGCTTGGTGGGACCATATGGGATGCCAGGGAATCAAACCATGGTCACACACAAGGCAGATAGATGCCTTATGACTCGCGCCACTGCTCGGGCCCTTAAAATATTGTTTTATTGACCAGAGAAATATTCTGCTCATCTAAGCCATGATACTCTAGTGTTATAAACTTTTGTTTACAAATTAAAATGTATCCTAAGAATATTTTCAACTTATGAATTAATAAATTTAGTCAGAAAAGAGGTACAGATACAGCCAGATACAGCAAAAACTAAAGGCAAATAAACTGAAAATTTGCTGTACTTAACTGAGAGTAAGGGGTGGGACAAGAGGGGAAGGTGAGAGAGTTCTTGGAAAAATGGGAAAGGGAAGGAACTGACCTTTCGTTGTTGTTGTTTTTGAGACACTCGGGTTACTTCTAGCTATGCGTTCAGAAATCACTCCTGGCTCGGGGGATCATTTGGGACGTCTGGGGATTGAACCACGGTCCATCCTAGGTTAGCCTTGTGCAAGGCAAACGCCCTACCATTTGTGCCACTGCTCCAGCCCTGGAACCAACCCTTTGGTTGGAAGTGTGGTGCTGAAATTTTGTACTCATGAAACTATCATTAATAATAATGTAAATCATAGAACCAAATTAAAATAAAAGAGAACATATCTAACTTAAAGAATTTAATTATTATAGTTCTTATCAAGGAAAATATTATTGCTACTAATCTGCTAGCTGAGTTCAATGAAATAATAAACTATAGTTCCATTTTCTCCTAGAACTGAGATTGGTGACAGTGGATTTAAACTTACAACAGAATGTCGTCTAAAATATCTAATTATCTTTGCAACTAGGATTATGAAAATTCACTTTATTTTTTATTATTAATTTTTTGAACTGTATTTAAACACTGTGGTTTATAATGTTTCTCATTGCACAATTATTTCTGGCATTTAATATTCAACACCAATCCTACCACCAGTGTAACATTCCCTCTGCCATTGTCCCCAGTTTCCCACCCTCCCTAAGCTTGTCCCCTTGGCAGGTATGAATAATTTACTTGATATTGCTTGCTGAAAAGGAAATGTTGATGAAATTATCAAAAGACACTTCACTAAAGGAAAATTTGTGAAAATTGTCACATCTAACAAGGTGGTCCTAATGTCATTGTCTGAAGGTTTACTAAGCTGTTTGTTGCTAGTTGAGTATTCTGTGCAATGTTTTTATTTGTTGAGCTTAGGTGGCTTCAATGATAATTGCACATCTAATTTGGTGTATTCATACTGGGATATCAGTGTCCTCACCTGAATATAATAAGAGTATTGGGTTAAATTTGTCCTAAGTGGTTTTCAGTCCTAATAATTCCAATGTTTGTTCAAAGCAAAGTACAATGATGAGATGATAATTGTTGATCCAGAAGAGATGTGGAAAGTTGAACAGAAATTAATTGTGACAGAAACTCCAGGAAAACTTTGCTCTGGAGAGCTACAAAATACCTTGGGAATTGTCCCCTCTCATTACCTTTCTTCCTCACATGACTCTCCTTACAAACAAATTGATGTGGTTTCCCCAATTGAGGACGCAGCTCTTGCTGTGAGGTATGGGCTATTACATGGCCAACAGCTCCCATCTTGGAGTCCTCAGAGCCCATACTAAAGATTATTTGCAGGAAAGAAATACTAAGTTACAACCTTTGTCAGGAACTTTTTCATTCTGGGGAATCTTTTTAAAGGTGAGAGGATAAGAATGAGAGAGAAAAGCAGCTTCTTCCGAGTTCTCAAGACACTGTGACTGATCCAGTAGGACCTGTGTGATACAGTTTATTATCCAGTCTTGCCCTTTCCTCAACCCTTCCCTCTCTTTTCCTTCTATAGTGTTCACTAAGGACTATGTTAGTAATTCTTTCACATAGATTTCCAAACATTCAGTGAGAACATCAGTTCTTCTCTAAAAGTTGAGGTATTGTTCTGGAGGGAAGTGGCAATTGTTGAATTTATTTCTTTGGGAAAAAAAAGATTATAAGTCCCTACTTTCTTATGTGTAGCATCTGAACCCTTGGTATTTCTTTTCTTTTTAGCCTACTGGAGGAAATCTTAGAGTCATCTAGAATCAAATGAGAAAATGTCCTTAAAGCTGGAAATATCATAAAGATTAGTTTTTGAATAAAATATATTTGAGATGTCAGAGGTATTTCATATGATTATAATATGTTTGTCTATGTTCATCACATTTGTACTTTCTTTGAAACATTTAAATTTTATTTTCTTGGGGATTTTGTTTTGAATTAATGATAATGAAGTTTATTTATATTAAAAATGATGCCTATGCAAACAATAATTGCCACTCTAACACCGTTTTTACTGTGCTCCTTTGACTCTAATCCTTAAGAAAAACAACCCACTTAAACTTTTGAGGTTAACTTGAACTAATATGCATGTGCATGGAAATGTAAAAAAGTGTTTTGCCTTCAATGTTTAAGGAGTTACATAAGTTTTATGTCTTTAGATTGCTTTGTGTGCTGCTAAGAAATATTATGTACTACAATCTGGGGACAAAGTAATTGTACATGGGTTCTGTTTTATTTTTCTTAATGTTATTTGGCTAAAAGTTCAAAGTTAAGATATCAGCAATGGGACTACTGAGAATTCTGTTTATGGGTGATTGTCCTTCCACTGTAACTTTACCTTGTCCTCTTTCTTTGCATCTTTGTTCTCATAATTAAAAATAAAAAATTAAAAAAATGATGTATCCAGGGGCCAGAGCAAAATAGCACAGTAGGTAAGGCATTTGCCTTGCATGCGGCTGACCTGGGTTTCAATCTTTGGCATCTCATATAGTCCCATGAGCACTACAGAGTGCAAAATCAGGAGTAATTCTTGAGCATTATCGGGTGTGGCCCCAAACCAAAAACAAAAAAAAGATACATCCAGGTCTTAGCTATGCTGGGAGCAGGTCCTAAAATATTAAAGAAAGAAGGAACTAGTTATACCATAATAAAGTCATATTAAAAATTAGACAAAGGGACCGAAGCAGTGGTGCAAATGGTAGAGCATTTGCTTTGCATGTGTTAGTCTAGGACGGACCATGGTTTGATCTCCTGGCATCCCATATGGTCCCCCAAGCCAGGAACGATTTCTGAGCTCATAGCCAGGAGTAACCCCTGATTGCCACCTGGTGTGGCTCAAAAAACAAAGATTAGACAAAGCAATGACTGTTCTTTGTCAAGATCCTGAAGACAGAGATCTCCCTTCTCCCTCTCTATCATCTATCTATCTATCTATCATCTATCTCTATCTATCATCTATTTATCCATCTATCTCTCTATCATCTATCTCATTATCTATGTCTCTCTATCTATGTGTGTACATATATGTATATGTTTTTTTCATTCTGGTTCTAGTACTGTTATTGATATTCATAAGGATGACTTTCATCATAGCCTCCTCTTAGTTTAATACTTTACTTCACTATGTGGTTACCACTTCCATGTCTTATTCCCCAGCTCTCATAAGTGGCATGTTTTCTACTGAATAGCAGTTTTCATGTTCTTTGTTTCCATTATCTTTGGGCATCTATTCCACCTATATGTTCTTTATATCCCTCACATAAGTGAGATCATTCTGTTCTCTCTCTCTCTCTCTCTCTCTCTCTCTCTCATTAGCACAATATTCACTCAGCACAATACTCTCCAAGTTCCTCCATGTAGCAGTAAATTTCATGACTTTATCTTATCTTATGGCTGAGTAATATTTCATTGTGTGTATGTCATAGTTTCTTTATCCACTTATCTATTCTTGGACACTTGGCTTGTTTCTAAATTTTGGCTATTGTGGATAGTACTGCAAAGAACATAGGAGTGCAAATATCTTTTCTCCATTTTGTTTTTGGTCCCTTGAGATATATTCCAAGAAGTGGAGTTGCTGGGTAAATGGAAGTTCAATTCTTACATTATTTTAAGAAATTCCAAATTGTTTTTACAGAAAGGAGGTACCAGTTGACATTGCCAATAGTATGCTTATATTTTATTTATTTTGCTTCTTTGATGTGCATAACATTACTTTTGTGTTGAGATATGGTACAGTGATCTTCTATAGAGAATACTAGCAGTTAGAGCAGCTTGAAGATTACATATGCTTGTTGGAAAAATATCATTAACCAATGTCCTATTAATTCTAATTATATATTACCTCAGAGAGATAAGACAACATTTACCAATCTATTCTATTTATATTTCTCCTACATTTATAGCTAATCTGAGACGAGAAAATATAAAATGAAGATATTTTAGTAGAAAATGAATTGATGATACCATATATTGACTTTTACCTTCCCAAAGGAAATAAAATATGTGCAATATCATTTTTTTTTTTTTTTGGTTTTTGGGCCACACCCGGTGGTGCTCAGGGGTTACTCCTGGCTGTCTGCTCAGAAATAGCTCCTGGCAGGCACAGGGGACCATATGGGACACCGGGATTCAAACCAACCACCTTTGGTCCTGGATAGGCTGCTTGCAAGGCAAACGCCGCTGTGCTATCTCTCCGGGCCCGCAATATCATTTTTAAATTAAGGTAGATGAAGATGCTCCAAAGCACAAATGAAGATTATATTGATACATAATTTGGCTGTAGTCAGCTGCATGATTTGGAAAGAAGACTGTTTTTACCATTGGCAAATAAAACCACTTTTTCTTTTCTTTTCTTTTCTTTTTTAGTAAATGGCACAAAATATATTTGTGGATGGAGAAAGAAACCACACGTCTGTGACCTTCTTTGTTCTCTTGGGACTCACAGAGGACAAAGAGCTGCAGCTCATTCTTTTCCCTGTTTTCTTGGTGACATACATGGTGACTCTCATTTGGAACCTGGGCCTTATCATCTTAATCAGACTGGATCCCCAACTGCAAACACCTATGTACTTTTTTCTCAGTTCCTTATCTCTCATGGACATTTGCTATTCTACAGCCATCAACCCAAAGATGCTTTCTGACTTCTTCAAAGATAAGAAAACAATTTCTTTCATTGCTTGTGCCACCCAGTATTTTGTTGGTGCTTCAATGGCTCAGGGAGAGTGCTTCATCTTGGCAGCTATGGCCTATGACAGATATGTAGCAATTGGGAAACCATTGCAGTACACAACCATCATGGCGCCTGGGCTTTGTTGGAGGTTGGTTGCGTATGCTTATGCCAGTGGTATGCTTTGTAGTTTAGCTGAAACAGTTTCTACCTTTAATCTTTACTACTGTGGGCCCAATATCATTCCACATTTCCTATGTAACATATCTGAGGTTGTTGTTTTGGCTTGCTCTAATCCTTTAGTCAGTGACATGACTATGTTTATGGTAGCGATTTTTGTTGGGTTTGGTTCTTTGCTGATTATAATCTTATCCTACAGTTTTATTTCAGCCTCCATCATGAAAATCGCTTCTGTCAAAGGTAGTTCCAAGGCCTTCAATACCTGTGTCTCCCATCTGATAGCTGTGACACTTTACTATGGAACAGCCCTCACTGTGTACTTGCATCCTAATTCCAGTCACTCTACAAAACAGAACAAGTTAATGTCCTTGTTCTATGTTCTCCTCATCCCCATGATAAATCCTGCAATCTATAGTCTGAGGAACAAAGAGATCAAAGAGTCTCTCAAGGGGGTGATAAAGAGGGCTGCACCTATACTTCACTGAGAATCTTATTTAAGTTATTTGAGTTATTATACCCTAATGAGGAAGGCAGGGGGCACAATGTATGTGGCCACTGTGAGTCCCAAAAGAGTGAAGTAGAGATGGAGTGAAACCCAGAAACTTGATTCTTAGTATCATTTTCTCGAGTTGCCACCAGCAAGAGATCTCTTTGATTAGATTCACTAATACTTAAGGCAGTTTTATTTTGGGAGGCCAGGGAGAAACAGCTCTATTGCCCCAAGGCCCCTCACAAGGCTAGCTGAAGAGACCATTGACCCGGAAGGGAAGAGCCAAGGCTGAGTGGGGCGGAAGGCCACGTCTAGCACGCCCAGGTCCCAGGTCAGCACGCGGCCCCTCACCACTTTCAAGGGCACAAGCAGCGGGTTTTGTAGCAAGTCGTTGCAGGGCGAGGATGGCACTCAGTATGGGAGGTGTGGGACTAAAACACTCACTGATGAGGAGCCTGGGACACAGAGCAGGAAGGGTGTGTGTGAAGGCTTGGGGGCGTAGCTGGGGCACTCAGTATGGAGGAAAAGGGTGGGATGGGGGTGGGCAGGTAGCCTCATTCACTTGTAAACATTTTAAGGCAGTTTTTTTAAAAAAAACCTTTTCCCATTATTTAACCAGATTGTTTAGCCCCTTGTTTTTGAAAAGCCTGTATGCAATGTGATAAGTATAGAAAAACATACAAGGTAGTTTTTCCTAGTCAATTATTTTCTTTTACTTACTTGTGTTAATCATTTTATATGTTAGTATATTGGAATGATGTGTCAAATACTTGAAAAATTACTTTAATTATACAGAATTTCAAAAATCTTAAACTGCTGTAAGGAAGAAAGAGAAAGTGTGTGTGTGTGAGAGAGAGAGAGAGGAGAGAGAGAGAGAGAGAGAGAGAGAGAGAGAGAGAGAGAGAGAGAGAGAGAAATGTATGCTACAGAGGCTGGCATAGGTGAGAGTGGGAGACTGGGGACATTGGTGGTGGAAAATTGCACTGGTGAAGGGTGTTGGACATTGATATTCAATCATGAACAAACTCTGTAACTGTGAAAAAATAGAAATGTCTGCACAAAAAGTATTGTAAATCCTTGTACCTCAATTAAAATAAAAATTAAAAAAAGAAGAAAAGATGCTAAGTATGGCAGTAGGATGCTGGGTTTGAACCCCAGCTTTTCGGGAGGAGGATGGGAAAATGGTGACATTGGTGGGTGGAAGGTTACACTGGTGGTGGGATTCGTGTTGGAACATTTAATACCTGAAAAAACTGTATTATAATGAACAACTTGGCAAAACATTGTTATAATGAAAAGATAATAGAGGAGCCAGAAGAATTATAAGCAGTTAGGGCATTTGCTTGCACTCAGCCAACCCTGGTTTGATCCCCAGCACCATCTATTGTGCCTTATGCTCTGCCAAGCGTGAGCTCTGAAAGCAGAGCTAAGAGTAAAACCTGAGCACAACCCAGAATGGCCAAAACAAAGATAAAAAGACAATAACAACCAAAATTCAAAACACCCACAAAACTGAAAACAAGAATGGAAACAACATGAAATTATATATAGCCATCACATCATGTTTATGTATGAAACTGTTTACTTAAAATATTAGAAATTCAAAGAACACTTCTCAAGTCTTCAAAGTCATGCTAATGTGTCTTGTTCAAATTTATTTACCCCAGAACGCACTCAAAACATCTGGCACCTAGCAGCTGCTCAATAAATGTTTGATGATTGAATTAAAGAAAATATTTGGTGGTGAAATTGTAATCAACATTAGAATTAACTTAAGGGATCTATTAATTGAGTAAAATATATTTGCCTGTTTTAGTGAATATATTCAATAATAAAAGAAAAGATTTTCAGGATGTGATCTAGGAGCTTTACTTCACCCAAAGGACTTGAAAACCAGAGTTATAGGCAATGTGGAGGTGGCTATCTGGGAAGATAGCAGAGAAGCTCAGGGCATATTAAGATGGGTGCACAGCTTAAAGAGCTGTTGGAAAAATAGTAGCACTTTGGCGACGGGTATATGATGGCATTGTACACTCAAGCTTGCATAAGCCAATGTTACCTCAAAAACAATAAATTAAAAAAATTCAGTGCTCTCTTGTCATTTATATTAATGAATATTTACAAACATACCCCAAGTCCCTTCACTATTGAGGCATTAAAATGTTTGAAACAATTTTGATTAAGGGGATTCTGGATGTGTATCCCAGTGTTGCTATCCAAATACATGAAGTCTCAAGTATATAATATATATGAGGGAAGCAATGTAAGGTATTTCAGAGGAAATACATTTTAATTCATGTCAAATATCAAACAGTATTGTGTTGCCTGTAGTGATGCACGCACTTTTATTCAGGTTTTAACATACCACTGTAGGGCCCGGAGAGGAGATAGCACAGCAACGTTTGCCTTGCAAGCAGCCAATCTAGAACCTAAAGTGGTTGGTTTGAATCCCAGTGTCCCATATGGTCCCCCGTGCCTGCCAGGAGCTATTTCTGAGCAGACAGCCAGGAGTGACCCCTGAGCACCGCCAGGTGTGGCCCCCCAAAAAACACCACTGTACACTAAATGAAATTATGGCCTCTTTATTTTTAATTTAAACACATGGTGACAAGGCTGTTCACAGTACAATTTTTCTCACAGATAAAATTGTTCATGATTGAGTTACAGTAATACAATGTAAAACAACCTTCACTAGTGTGCCACGATGTGAACATTTTCCCTCCCACCATCCCTGGTGTCCTCTTTCCTCTCACCCACTGTCTCCCACCTGCCTCTAAGGCAGGCATTTTACTTTCCCTCTCTCTCACTCGCTCTCGACCCTCTCTTTACTTTTGTGATATTGCAGTTTGTACTACTGCAAATGAAGGGGTGCCATGAATGTCCTTTCCATATTAGACCTTCTCTACTCCAATTGCATTCTCCACACTTTGTGGCAAGCTACCTACCATAGAATGGACTTATTTTCATCTATATTGTCTCTGTATACCAGTCCCACATTATCTTTTTTTTTCTGATATCCCAGTGATAAGTGAGATTATTTAATTTTTATCCCTCTTCCTCTGACTCGTTTCACTCAGCATTAGCATAATATTCTCTAGTCCATCCATGTATAAGCAAAATGCATGACTTCATTTTTCTTTTTTTTTTTTATTTAAACACCTTGATTACATACATGATTGTGTTTGGGTTTCAGTCATGTAAAGAACACCACCCATCACCAGTGCAACATTCCCATCACCAATGTCCCAAGTCTCCCTCCTCCCCACCCGACCCCCGCCTGTACTCTAAACAGGCTCTCCATTTCCCTCATACATTCTCATTATTAGGAAAGTTCAAAATGTAGTTATTTCTCTAACTAAACTCATCACTCTTTGTGGTGAGCTTCCTGTGGTGAGCTGGAACTTCCAGCTCTTTTCTCTTTTGTGTCTGAAAATAATTATTGCAAGAATGTCTTTCATTTTCCTTAAAACCCATAGATGAGTGAGACCATTCGGCGTTTTTCTCTCTCTCTCTGACTTATTTCACTCAGCATAATAGATTCCGTGTACATCCATGTATAGGAAAATTTCATGACTTCATCTCTCCTGACAGCTGTATAATATTCCATTGTGTATATGTACCACAATTTCTTTAGCCATTCGTCTGTTGAAGGGCATCTTCGTTGTTTCCAGAGTCTTGCTATGGTAAATAGTGCTGCAATGAATATAGGTGTAAGGAAGGGGTTTTCGTACTGTATTTTTGTGTTCCTAGGGTATATTCCTAGGAGTGGTATAGCTGGGTCATATGGGAGCTCGATTTCCAGTTTTTGGGGGAATCTCCATATCGTTTTCCATAAAGGTTGAACTAGACGGCATTCCCACCAGCAGTGGATAAGAGTTTTTTTCTCTCCACATCCCCGCCAACACTGTTTATTCTCATTCTTTGTGATGTGTGCCATTCTCTGTGGTGTGAGGTGGTATCTCATCGTTGTTTTGATTTGCATCTCCCTGATGATTAGTGATGTGGAGCACTTTTTCATGTGTCTTTTGGCCATGTGTATTTCTTGTTTGTCAAAGTGTCTGTTCATTTCTTCTCCCCATTTTTTGATGGGATTAGATGTTTTTTTCTTGTAAAGTTCTGTCAGTGCCTTGTATATTTTGGAGATTAGCCCCTTATCTGATGGGTATTGGGTGAATAGTTTCTCCCATTCAGTGGGTGGCTCTTGTATCCTGGGCACTATTTCCTTTGAGGTGCAGAAGCTTCTCAGCTTAATATATTCCCATCTGTTAATCTCTGCTTTCACTTGCTTGGAGAGTGCAATTTCCTCCTTGAAGATGCCTGTAATGTTCTGGAGTGTCTTGCCTATGTGTTGTTCTATATATCTTATGGTTTGGGGGCTGATATCGAGGTCTTTAATCCATTTGGATTTTACCTTCGTACATGATGTTAGCTGGGGGTCTAAGTTCAATTTTTTGCAAGTGGCTATCCAGTTGTGCCAACACCACTTGTTGAAGAGGCTTTCCCTGCTCCATTTAGGGTTTCCTGATCCTTTATCAAAAATTAGGTGATTGTATGTCTGGGGAACATTTTCTGAGTATTCAAGCCTATTCCACTGATCTGAGGGCCTGTCCTTATTCCAATACCATGCTGTTTTGATAACTATTGCTTTGTAGTACAGTTTAAAGTTGGGAAAAGTAATTCCTCCCATATTCTTTTTCCCAATGATTGCTTTAGCTGTTCGAGGGTGTTTATTGTTCCAAATGAATTTCAAAAGTGCCTGATCCACTTCTTTGAAGAATGTCATGGGTATCTTTAGAGGAATCGCATTAAATCTGTATAATGGCTTGGGGAGTATTGCCATTTAGATGATGTTAATCCTGCCAATCCACGAGCAGGGTATATGTTTCCATTTCCGCGAATCCTCTCTTATTTCTTGGAGCAGAGTTTTATAGTTTTCTTTGTATAGGTCCTTCACATTTTTAGTCAAGTTGATTCCAAGATATTTGAGTTTGTGTGGCACTATTGTGAATGGGGTGGTTTTCTTAATGTCCATTTCTTCCTTATTACTATTGGTGTATAGAAAGGCCATTGATTTTTGTGTGTTAATTTTGTAGCCTGCCACCTTGCTATATGAGTCTATTGTTTCTAGAAGCTTTTTGGTAGAGTCTTTAGGGTTTTCTAAGTAGAGTATCATGTCATCTGCAAACAGTGAGAGCTTGACTTCTTCCTTTCCTATCTGGATTCCCTTGATATCTTTTTCCTGCCTAATCGCTATAGCAAGTACTTCCAGTGCTATGTTGAATAGGAGTGGTGAGAGAGGACAGCCTTGTCTTGTGCCAGAATTTAGAGGGAAGGCTTTTAGTTTTTCTTTTTTTTTCTTTTTTTTTAATTTTTTTATTTTGAATTATGAGAACAAAAGATGCAAAGAAAGAGGACAAGGTAAAGTTACAGTGGAAGGACAATCACCCATAACATAATTCTCAGAAGAAGTCCCCTTGCTGATATCTTAACTTTGAACTTTCAGCCAAAGAACATTAAGATAAATAAAACAGAATCCATGTACAATTACTTTGTCCCTCAAGTCCCCAGATTGTAGCACATTATAATATTTCTTAACAGCACACAAGGCAATCTAAAGCCATAAAACTTACGTAACTCCTTAAACATTAGAGGCATAGTATTTTTTACATTTCCATGTACATGTATATTAGCTTAAGTTAACCTCAAATTTTAAGTGGGTGCATTTTAAGGATTAGAGTCAAAGGAGCACAGTAAAAACGGTGTTAGAGTGGCAATTGTTGTTTGCGTAGGCCCACCAAATATGAGAGGCATGGAAAGGAATAACCTTGGCCTAAATACAAAGAGATCCTACCCCTGAAGTTTCCTGGCATAAGACCAACTCTAGGCTTCAGGCAAGTTATCGTCCAATCCAAGACATTGTCTGTAGTGCCAACACACTTTTATTTTTCACACAGTCTCTGTTGTTGGTATCATGTTTCTGTATTAAAGATTCTGGAATCTGCATATCCTACATTGAAGTCATGATGTGGAGTGTCTTCTCGTTTCACCTCACCATGAAAGGGCAATGCAGAAAGCCCTGTCCTGTGAGCAGGTCATTGTTATGTCTTCTCAGTGTTAAGGGAAGTCTTTTTTGAGCAGGACGATGTCTGAGCAGTGGTAGGGTCTTCCGTGGTAGAGGATTGCTTCCAGGTAATGTTATAGACAAACCTCACAATTAAGGGGCAATATAGCAAGCCCTGTCCAGTAAGCAGGTCATTGTTTTTGTTAAGTCTTCTAGTGTTAAGGGAAGTCTCTTTTGAGTAGATCGATGTCAGGGCAGCTGTAGGGTCTCCCCTGGTAGAGGAATGCCTCCAGGTGATGTTATATACAACCTTGGATGTTTTGTAGATGTCTTCTCTAGATCAGGGGTGAATGGAGAATGCCCATTCTTCTGAGGCCTGTGCCAGGTCTTTATGTTAATGTTCAGGGTGTAAGGTCTCATTACACTACAAGATGTGTGTGTTTCCATCTCTATTAGATAAGAACTTATTGGTATGTATAGTATTTTCCCATTTTAGTGTGCCTAAGCAAACAAGAAATAAAGCCACGTGGTGCTATTAGATATATGGGGGCGTAAGAACATTTCCAACAAGACCCATGACTTGGTTCAAACATAAGCATTAAACTGAGGGATTCTTTCACAACAAATTTCATATTGAGCAGTTCACAAAGAGAAGATAAAAATCATGGGGGGGGGGATCGTCACTGTATAAGAAAATATTCAGCAAAAGTTATAGCAGTTAAAGAAAACACCCATAAAATGTTGAAGAGACATAGTGTCCTTTTTATGCCTTTTAAAATAGTTGGGTGGGTGTTAACTCCAGGGCACCACTTTGGTCTGTGACTTAGGACTCTACAGTACTTAAGTTAGAAAGGGTAAATGAGGAGTAATGATGATAGGAGTTAAGGAAGTTAAAGAGAAATATGATCTTATGAAGGGGTATGCAAAAGGGCAGAGTACAAAATGGACATTCTGCATATATAAAAACATAATTCAATGATAGTGAGTATTATTAATGTTTCTTGGGGGGGGGGGCTATTGCCCCCGCGTGATTTTGAAAATATAGACTGGACAGAGATTACCAGTGACTTCAAGAAGCTGGGAGGCCAGAAGTTCAGGGCCCCACCCAGACCCTCCCTAAGGAGCTGAATGGATAATGGGGGAAAGCCTAGGGTACCTTCAAGCTCCACCAAGGGGCCCAACTCACCGGCTTGCCCAGGCATGTGGCCCGGGGAAGCCCTGGAGATCTGGAGCAAGTGTTGTTTTCTTATATGTTTCCCCTAACAAGCAGAAAGGATATGTAGAGAACTATAAATGAACTAATAAAATTATATGATTAAAAAATTAAATTCTCTTCTGTATATTTATATTCTATTGTTAAAAAACAGTTCTGTACCTGAAATATAAAGATTCAGATTTCTGGCAAAAATAAAATAAAATAAATGTACAGAAATCTGTTGCATTCTTATAAGTAGCAATTACACAGAATAGTGTGGGGGGGTGATTTGAATTTCCTCCATTTACCATTAAAAAAATTTAAAGTACCTAGGTATCAATCTGACAAACATATGATAAACCTAGTTAATGAAAATTTAAATAAATTCTGGAAGAAATGAAAGAAAACTAAGAAATGAAAGTATATTGTTAATATTATTGGAAAAAATTAATATTATTAAAATGACCATCTTACCTTAAATAATATATAGAGACAATACAACCCTCAGACATTAAGCTAAATTACAAAGCTATAGTAATCAAAACCATATGGTAGTGGGGCAAAAATTCTAAGATCAATAGACCAGAATTAAAATCCCTGAGACAAGCCATAAAATACTTTGACAGTTAATGTTTGACAATGGAGCTAGGTTCATGAAATGGAGCAAAGACAACATCTTTAACAAATGGTTCTGAGGAAATTGATAGCTACCTGCAAAAAAGAATTAAATTAGGCCCTTATCTTAAACCATACACAAAGGTAAATTAAAAATGATTTAAAGATATTGATAGTCAACCTGTTTCTATAGGTCAGAAAGGTAGTTCAGCAAATAAGGCACTGGCCCTGCATGCATCTGACATTGGTTTGATCTCTGGCACCACATAAGGTCACTGAGCCCAACCAGGAGTGATCCCTGAGCTCAGCACCATAAATAAGTCCAGAGCAACACCAGGTATGATCTCAAAAAAAAAAAAATAAGACATTAATAAATAATTATGAAATAAATAAATTATTTTTTCCTTATCCATTTTTCCCTTGAATTCTACTCCTCTGACTCACCTCAATGATTTCACTCTATTTCTTTTTCTATATGATTAAATAACTTTTATCCCTATTGGTCCTGTAAGTAAAGATTCACCCTCCACTATTTACTGTAGCTATTTTTAAAAGTCCAAATATTCCTATTTTAATAAACAACTTAGATAAAATGTATTAAAATTACTTCCTTCACTCAATCTCCAAATACATGAATTAATGGTTTCCCTTTTGTTCAGTGTGTGACCTCAAATTATTTTTATTTGTAATGTGGCCTTTCCAAATATGATCCTACATTAGAATTACATCATGATATATCACAATAAGTTGAAATAATTTTAAGGAGAAAAATCTCTGTGTCTAATGTCTCTCACCCTGAGGAAAATAGTAAGTTTTTAATAAAAGAATAAATTTACTAATTTGAGGCATGATTGACTATATCAACATATATATGTGCGACTGAGTTCCAATGCAAGATTTGATGCCACACAAGTTATGGGTTTCAATGTTGAATTAATCCTTTACAAGCTGTAAAATTTTGAGCTAGGGCCCAGAGAGATAGCACAGCAGCGTTTGCCTTGCAAGCAGCCGATCCAGGACCAAAGGTGGTTGGTTCGAATCCCGGTGTCCCATATGGTCCCCCGTGCCTACCAGGAGCTATTTCTGAGCAGACAGCCAGGAGTAACCCCTGAGCACCGCCAGGTGTGGCCCAAAAACAAAACAAAAAATATATTTTTGAGCTACTGTCTTAGCTTCTCCAAATTTATTTCTTCCTCCTTGAGGGAATATTGGAGGATTTGGTGAGCTAACAGTTGTAAAGTACTGGTACATTGGAAGAATTATAAAATGGGTTAATGACTTTTATAATTCACACAATGAAAGTTCAAAAGGCAATGTTTTCAGTAATTTAAACTACATCAAGCCACGAGGGTTCTATAAAGAGTGAAAAAATTATACACATATGTATGTTATAATATTATGTGTAGTTATTTTGTTTGCCACATTATATATATTACTATTGTTATTATACAACATATAGTCTACGTTGATTTCTTTGACAATATACGTGTTCCAATGCTATGCCAAGTTTGTTCATGTAATACCAGCGGAGATCTTGATTAACCTAAAGGGACTAAAGAAGCTAGCCATTGGGATGAAGTTTAATAAGCATTGTCTTTAGAGCATTCATATAAAGGTATATTCTCCATACTACCCCAGAGATCAATTAATGACAAATATGTAAAAATTGGGTGATACATTCTTTTCTATTTCAAATAAGACCCTCAAGGGCAAATATAATGAAACATCTCTATGGGGAGAGAAAAAAAAGTTTCCTCAAATTCACTCTCCTCCCAGTTTTGAAAAACTTTCAAAATGGCCCCAAATGTAATTAGAATACTAGAAGAGTTTCTTAAATATCCCAGCCTTTCTCTTATCTCTGTTAAGATTATATCTTTACTTTTCTGCCCTCTGACACACGTTCTGCGCAGCAAGAAACTACTTGGAACTTTGATGAATAAAACAGTCTCAAGTTTGCTCTCCAAACTCATCATTTTGGGGACTAGAAGTAGTTGCTCAAACATGACCAGACACTTTTAAAGGCAGAGGTCTAGACAGGTACCAGCTTAAGAACAAACAGATCGCTAAGTGAAGGGTAAGTACAGTCATTAACTTTTTATATTTCTGTCTTAATGCCCACATTCAATATCACTTTATAGAATACCCTAGATCCACTAGCCCATGCAAATGACTAAGGACTTCAGCTTTAAGTTTTCCATAAATGAACCACTCAATTCTACATAGGTGTCCCTAATATCAGTCTCAGTTGTGATTTCACTTTTATCTATCTTTTGAGGAAACTCCTGAATGAGTTTTGAACTCTTGAAACCAGGAAGAGCGTTAAGAAAGGAGTGAAATTTCTCTAAGAGTTGCTATTCCCTAAGCACAACTCCATTTACTGCTAAGTAATCTAAAAAAGTAATTTGGAGGCAAAAGTAGTATCAATTTTACATAGCAGATTTTCCAAACACTACTAAAACCTCCTTCTCTTTCCTAACTGATGACTTGGATCTTACCATCAAATCTTTTTAATTTTGCTGTGTTTTGTTAAGATTGGGGGGGGGGGGGGGTTTGGGTTTGGGATCACACCTTACCTAAGACAGGGCTTACTCCTGTTTCTGCACTGATATATCACTTTTTTTTTTAAGTGTTGGATTTTATTATTTTGACATACCTTTTTTTTTTTTTTTTGGTTTTTGGTTTTTGAGTCACACCCGGTGGTGCTCAGGGGTTACTCCTGGCTGTCTGCTCAGAAATAGCTCCTGGCAGGCACGGGGGACCATATGGGACACCGGGATTCGAACCAACCACCTTTGGTCCTGGATCGGCTGCTTGCAAGGCAAATGCCGCTGTGCTATCTCTCCAGGCCCTGATATATCACTTCTCTGCCCTTTATCATACAAATCTTAACTCCAGTATTAAAGTCTTGATGCCATTTAAAGCCAGAAAGATAGCACAGTGGATAGGACATTTGTCTGTCCAGGCTTGATTCTCAGCAGCCTATATGATTCCTCGAGTCCCCTAAAAGTGATTCCTGAGTGTGTGTGGACCAAAATAACTCACACAAACTTATACACAAGTGTGGCCCAAAAAACTCACACACAAAAAAAGTCAGCTTGGACTGATCATACCTATATCATAGCTATATATAGGGAGTTCAGATTCAGTTCTAATAAAATAAATAAATAATAAAGTCTTGGTGCTATTTAAATTCTCACCTCAGCAGACCAGAGCGATAGCACAGTGGTAGGGTCTTTGCCTTACACGTGGCAGATTTGGGATGAACCCAGGTTCAGTTCCTAGCATCTCATATGGTCCCCCAAGCCTGCCAGGAGGAATTTCTGAACACAGAGCCAGGAGTAACTCCTGAGCACTGCCGAGTGTGGTCGAAAAAATTTTTCTCACCTCATGTTGAGAGTGATTCTTTATATTTCATCGATCATGGGGCCAGTGAGGTGGCACTAGAGGTAAGATGTCTGCCTTGCAAGCGCTAGTCAAGGATCGCTGGCGTCCCATATGGTCCCCCCAAGCCAGGGGCAATTTCTGAGCGCTTAGCCAGGAGTAACCCCTGAGCATCAAACGGGTGTGGCCCCAAAAACCAAAAAAAAAAATTTCATCATCATGATAAAGTCAT
The DNA here is from genome assembly GCF_024139225.1 of Suncus etruscus. Taxonomy (NCBI): domain Eukaryota; kingdom Metazoa; phylum Chordata; class Mammalia; order Eulipotyphla; family Soricidae; genus Suncus; species Suncus etruscus. The sequence continues at coordinate 103,589,294 of NC_064856.1, forward strand.
ATATCAATATATAATCATATATTTAGACGAAAGACATAATTTGAGAGAATGAGACTTTGGGGGCATTGGAGAAGAGGAAGAGTTGAGACATGAAGGTCAGATCCCAGGTCAGAAAGGATGGGGAAAAGTACAGAAAGAATAAACCAACTCCATGACTGGGCTGAAATCTTCTTTGTGCGTGGTTCGATCCCCAGCGTCCCATATGATCAGTCCCCCAAGTCAGGCATGATTTCTGAGCACATAGCCAGGAGTAGCCCCTGAGCATCACAGGGTGTGGCCCAAAAACAAACCAAAAAAAGAAATCTTCATTGTGGTCGCTACTTTTCCCCTTTCCATCACTAATTTTATCTGTTGAACACAAACTAGGGTTTGTTATAAAACATAATACTTTCTTGCAGATATTTGATGAAATATGACCTAAGCCATAAATCAACTCTACCAGTCCCCAATTTTTGAATGGGAGTAACAGCCAAGGGACTGTGCTTGATGCTTAATGTTACTGATTGTTAATTAATTATTACTGTTAATTGTTGCTTAATGGTACTGCATTGTTATAGCTTTCCCATGATTTGGAAGGCTACCGCTATTTCCAGAGATGCAGTTATTAATCAGGTGTGATTGCTGCACCATTCAAATCTCCTTTAGTTCTTTATACCAAGCTTGGGATAGGAAGCTGGAGTGATAACACAGTAGGTAGGGCACTTGTCTTGCATGTGGCCAACCCAAAGTCAGTCCCCAGCACCTCATATGGGCCCTGAGGTCCACCCAAAGTGATTCCTAAGCTCAGAGCCAAGAGTAAACTCTGAACAGCACTATGTGTGATCCAAACAAACAAACAAGAGTAAGCTTAGCTTGATCATACCTATATCATAGATAGAGGTCAGAAGTTCAAACTCAGCCCTACCAACTTTCCCAGGTTTAAATGACAGTAAAAATTTCTCTCTTAAAGGAAGAAGTCCCTCTTCATAATTTCAGATTTCAGACTTCAGATAATTTAGTTATCCATATTTTAAGATGTCTTTTTTTTACTGTTATATAACAATAATGTTTCAGCCTCACTCCTAAACACTTCTTACAAACCAATGTGGTCCATCAGTGAATTCTTATTTCTGTGAGATAAACGCATTCCAACCAGTTAAGGAGGAACTATTTTCAAAATAATATTTACTCCTGGGGCCGGAGAAATAGCATAGAGATAAGGCATTTGCCTTGCATGCAGAAGAACGGTGGTTTGAATCCCAGCATCCGATATGGTCCCTCGAGCCTGCCAGGACCAATTTCTCAGCATAGAGCCAGGAGTAACCCCTGAGCAATGCCGGGCATGACCCAAAACAAAACAAAAATAGATTTACTCCTATTTTAAAAAATATTTTTAAAGCACAATGATTTACAAAGCTTTTAATAACAATGTCAGGCATTTAGCATTCCAGCTCCAAGAGTCACACCAAGATCAGTGACTCTCCACCAGGATAGAACATCTTTAAGGAATTTTCACAGTTCTAATTTATTAAACAAACATCTTAATTTAAGCCATGAACATTTTGTGCACTACTTTATGCAATCCTTTAAATAACTCTATATCATAGTAGCTTTTATTTATCTTTGTTCGATAGTAGAGAAACTAAAACTCAGAAAATCTAAACTTAGTATAATTTAATGTACCTCAGATGGCAAGTAGCAAATTTATAATTAGAAGTAGGTCTGTCCTAAGGTCTGCCTAAATTCATAAACCACCTTATTCTGAGACCAAGAAGACAGGGCTGGAGAGTATGCTTCACATGTAGTAGCTCCAGAATAAATTTCTTGTATGAAATTATCTCCCAAGCATTACCAGTTACAACACCCAGAACACTGAGCCAAGTGTAGCCCCTAATTGCTACCAGTCCAGTCAGTCAGTCACACACACATACACACACACACACACAGACACACAGACACACATACACACACGTACGCACACACGCACGCACACAATTATTCAACTCCTCTTTCTATTACCTTGAATAGGTAATAATTCTGAATCATAGCATAGATCTCATTCTATCTTGCTGTGTGGCTGAACATACATAGAACGGTGAGAATTTCCACAAAGTTGTATTTTTTCATTCCCAATTTCTTCACATAGCTCTATAGCTGCACTAAATTAGGCCAAACTTTGTCATGGGTCTCTTGCTTTCAAAGTGGAATAATTTCCTTCTGATTTTTGTAAGACATCATTCCTTTAATATGAGAGGGCATGATTGTTGAAAACAGGATAACTTACAGTCATAAAACAAGATTGGAATCAGTAGGAACGACTCTCTGGAATTTTGCACAAGTCACAGTGTAAGGATTCTCTTAGTGTTCAAAATTGAAGAGCTCAGTCCTGAAAGGTGTAGCAGGAACTACTATAAAAAATAGAGAGCTAAATTGTTTGGGTATCTCTAAGCAAGTTCCAAGAAGAAAGTTAAAATGATCCATGAGATCTTAACTACAGGCATTTATGAATTAATTTCTGACAAACTGGGAATAATGAAATGAACTAGATCTTCTAAATTGAGTAAGAAAGCTTCAAAGTAATTTGAAAATTGTGGGACGAGAGAGATAACACAGAAGATACACAGTTATCTTGTATGTGACTGCAGTGGCAGTAACACTGGTTCAAATCTTCAACAATACATATGCTCCACCAAGCACCACCAGGGATTATTCCTGAGCTTAGAACCAGCCCCTGAGAATAGCTGGATGTGACCCAAAATCCCTTCCCTCAAAAAGAACGAATTGAGAAATTACTAATTCCTGATCTGTAAACCTAGTGATCTGGTATAAGTTAATGATTTAGATGAGCTCTAGAGGATTTTTGTACTTTGATACTAATAGCCACACACACATACATATATTCGCACACAAATGTCATGTTTGTGTGTATATGTTTGTGTATACACCAAAAAATGTGAATAGCTGTTATTTCTTAAAATAAAATGTCATATTTTTCCATTTCAAGGTTTGATTCATATTGATCAGAAATTACACATGATTTTCAAGTTCAATATTGTACAATTATATCCCAATCAAATCACTTTGAGTTCTTACTTTCTGTGTCTCTTTTATTTGGAGCCACTTCCTGCAGTGGTCAAGGCATAATCTTGGCTCTGTACTTAGAGCATTCCTGGCAGCATGTGGGAAACCATATGTGATGTCAGGGATGAAATCTAGGTCAGACATTTGCAAGCCAAGCACCCTGTACTATCACTCCAACCCAGTCTTCACATATATTTCTTTCAAATTAACAAAATAACTTATCTCCCAGCTACTTTGAAAAATAAAATGTAATTTATGAAAGTGATTGTAATGGGGAGACTTCTTAATATAAGAAGTAGATTATATTAAAAATATTGATTTCTGGGCCTGGAGAGATAGCACAGCGGCGTTTGCCTTGCAAACAGCCAATCCAGGACCAAAGGTGGTTGGTTTGAATCCCGGTGTCCCATATGGTCCCCCGTGCCTGCCAGAAGCTATTTCTGAGCAGACAGCCAGGAGTAACCCCTGAGCACCGCCTGGTGTGGCCCAAAAAAACAAACAAAAAAAAATACTGATTTCTAAATTATTTGGGTTAAAAAATGAAGAAGGATCAAAATATGTTCCAGGACCAGAGAGACATCACTGAGTTTAAGGTTCTCGCATTTGGCTGACTTTGGTTCAAACCTCCCACCACATATTGCCCTGAGCACCATCAGGAGTGGCTCCTGAGCACAGTCAGAAAAAAAACCCTGAGAACTTCTGAGCATGATGCCAATATATCTTCAGCTTCTAATGTCATACACTATGAGCCACCAAGTCCTCTGGCCACATTTTCTTGATGACTTCTTCACAGATAAAACCTCAGCTTCAGAAGCCTGCTAACATCAAAAAGTTTTTGGTTTATGTGGTTTGGAGACAATGTAGAGACAATATATGAGAGGTGCTATAAATTCCTACATATGGGAGTCAGAGAGATAAGGTAAGGAAAGTACTTGCTTGTATATCGCCAGTCTTGGTTTGACCCTAGTTACTGCATACAGCCCCCAGGCCCAACCAAGAGTTATGCATAAATTCAAATTTAGGAGTAAACCAGGAGTACAGTTAGGTGTGGCCCAATAATTCTCCTCCCTTGTACTTCCCCAAATACACACACAGAGAAGGAAATTTAACATATATAGATTGAATGAAATCTAGTCCTTAATCTTGACCATTGTTTCATATCCTGAAAATTCTAATTATTTGAGAATATTTTGCAGCTTATACTTACAAGGTTTATTGAATGCTTAGAGAACACTTACTTTAAGCAAGGACTTCCTGGGGCTGGAGAGATAGTGCAGAGGGTAGAGCCCTTGCCTTGAAAATGGCCTACCCAGATTTAATTCCTCCAAGCCCCATATAGTCCCCCAACCTCTATCAGGAGTGTGATTTCTTTTTCTTTTTCTTTTTTGGTTTTTGAGCCACACCCGGTGGCACTCAAGGTTACTCCTGCCTCTCTGCTCAGAAATAGCTCCTGGCAGGCACGGGGGACCATATGAAATGCTGGGATTTGAACGGCCTTTGGTTCTAGGTCGGCAGCTTGCAAGGCAAAAGCCCTACTGCTGTGCTATCCCTCCAGCCCCAGTAATGTGATTTCTGAGTGCATAGCCAGGAGTAACCCCTGAACATTGCCAATGTCACCCCAAAACAAAGAAAAACAAAAAAATTGCAAATAGATATTAGACATGAAGACTATATACAGATAAGAGAAGTATTTCATGAATTTTGGGGGGGTGCACACCCAGCAGCACTTAGGGGTTACTCCTGGCTCTGAATTCAAAAATTGCTCCTGACCCTGAGGACCATATGGAATGTCAGGGATCAGACCTGAGTCCGTTCTGGGTTAGTCACGTGCAAGGCAAATGCCCTACCACTGTGCTACCACTCCAGCCCCTATAAGAAAAGGAAATAAGGGGGCCGGAGAGATAGCATGGAGGTAAGGCGTTTGCCTTTCATGCAGGAGGTCATCGGTTCGAATCCCGGCGCCCCATATGGTCCCCTGTGCCTGCCAGGCGCAATTTCTGAGCCTGGAGCCAGAAATAACCCCTGAGCACTGCCGGGTGTGACCCAAAAACCACAAAAAAAAAAAAAAAAAAAGAAAAGGAAATAAACAAAGAAGATAGAAGGAGCTGATGCGGTAGCATAGCATATAGGGCATTTGAACGTAGTTGATCCAGAATCAATATCAGGCATCTCATATGGTCCCCCGAGCCTGCCAGGAGTAATTTCTGAGCACAGAGTCAGGAGTAACCCCTGAACACCTCCAGGTAATGGCCCAAAAACAAAATAAAAAGAAAGATAGGGTAGAGAGAGATGTCAGATAAAGAGCCTAATAACAGAGTATGTGTTATTATCTCTGCTTCTACAATAACACAGAGAATACAAGCTGCCCATTCCGAATCATAGGCCTTGTAAGTAAAATTGGAAATTTAATCCAAACATTGTAACTCTAGTTCTTAGATTCTTAAAAATTAAAATAGCTTAGAGAGCTAAAACTACTAAAGGTAACGTGAAATTAGAACACACAAATATTTTCACTATTATTTGGCAATTATCACTTCTATACACAGTGATCTAATTTGGATTGAAAATGTATCTTGGGGCCCGGAGAGATAGCCCATTGGCGTTTGCCTTGCAAGCAGCCGATCCAGGACCAAAGGTGCTTGGATCGAATCCCGCTGTCCAATATGGTCCCCCGTGCCTGCCAGGAGCTGTTTCTGAGCAGACAGCCAGGAGTAACCCCTGAGCACCGCCGGGTGTGGCCCAAAAACCAAAAAAAAAAAAAGAAAATGTATCTTGAAAAATATCCTATTTATTCTTTCACACCTACACAGCTGACTCTGATTGCTTCATTTGGTTTCTCAGTTTTAAATTTTTTTGTTTTGTTTTGTTTTGTTTTTGGGCCACACCCGGCGGTGCTCAGGGGTTACTCCTGGCTGTCTGCTCAGAAATAGCTCCTGGCAGGCACGGGGGACCATATGGGACACCAGGATTCGAACCAACCACCTTTGGTCCTGGATCGGCTGCTTGCAAGGCAAACGCCGCTGTGCTATCTCTCCGGGCCCTCAGTTTTAATATTTAAACTTAAGAAAGTTGGGGCCAGAGCAATAGAACAATGAGTAGGGCATTTGCCTGGCATACAGCCAATCCGGGTTCAATCTCTGACATCCCATGTTGTCCCCCGAGCCTGCCAGGAGTGATATCTGAGAGCAGAGCCACCAGAAACTTTACCAATTAAATTCAACAAACAAGTCTGTGATGTGAGTCTTGCCACCACTTTTAAATATAAGGAAATTGGACCAGAGAGATAGAAGAGCAGGTAGGATGTTTGTCTTGCACATGGCTGACCCAGGTTCAATCCCCAGGACCTTATATGATCCCTCAAGTCTGTCTGAAGTAATAAATGAGTATACAAGCAGGAGTAAACTCTGAGTACAGCAAAATGTGATCCAAAAAAAACAAAGTAAATAAAATTAAGGAAATTGAATCCTAGAATTGTTAAATACCTTACCCATCGTGACGTAGATATTAATGATAAAGAAGGTATTGATTACATGAAGTCTGAATTCAAAATATAAGCTCATATCAACTATATATTTGTAAAACATACATTTAAAATAATTACTCTGGGGCTGGAGCAAAAGTACAGAGGGTAGGGTGCTTATTTTGCAAGCAGCCTACAGGGTTCAATCTCTGGCAACTCATATGGTTCCTGAAACCCCAGTAGGAGATATCCCTGAGCACAGAACCAAGAGTAAGCCCTGAGCACCATCAGCTGTAGCCCCAAAACAAAATAATATTAGTAAAAACAATTGCTTCACTCGCCCCCGAAAGAGAGGGAATCTGCAAATAGCTATAACCTCCTAGTATACTTTGTCTACCTCTCAGGCATCTCCTGTATTGTGGGTTATTTGTATTATCCCAGGTCTGTGTCTTGTCCTTGTGGTTCATGAGAAACATGTCCCCAGATAAGGCCTGGAACAGTTCATCAGTGACTATGTTCATCCTCCTTGGATTTGAAGACCATCCAGAAATCCAGGTCATCCTCTTTGTGACTTTCCTAAGCATCTATCTTGTGACTGTGGCTTGGAATCTGGCCCTTCTCTTTCTGATCAGGGGTGACACACGTCTGCATACACCCATGTACTTTTTCCTCAGTAATTTGTCATTTATTGACATCTGTTATTCTTCCACTGTGGCTCCCAAGATGTTAATTGACTTCTTCCGGAAGCAGAAGACCATCTCCTTCTTTGGCTGTGCTGCTCAGTTCTTTTTCTTTGTTGGCATGGGGCTGACTGAGTGCTTCCTGCTCACTGCTATGGCATATGACAGATATGCCGCCATCTCCAACCCCCTGCTCTACACTGTCATCATGTCTCCAGGCCTGTGTATACGTCTTTTGGTTGGAGCGTATGTTGGTGGCTTCTTAAGCTCCTTCATCCAGGCCAGCTCCATATTTCGACTCAAATTCTGCGGACCCAACATCATCAACCATTTCTTCTGCGACCTCCCTCCTGTCCTGGCCCTGGCTTGCTCTGACATCTTCCTCAGTCAGGTAGTAAACTTCCTCGTGGTGGTCATTGTTGGAGGGACCTCATTTGTCATTCTCCTTATCTCCTACACTTACATTGTGTCTGCTGTCTTGAAAATCCGCTCTGTGGAAGGCCGAAGGAAAGCCTTCAACACGTGTGCCTCCCATCTGATGGTGGTGACACTCTTATTCGGGACAGCCCTTTTCATGTATCTTCGACCCAGCTCCAGCTACTCATTTGGCAGGGACAAAGTGGTGTCTGTATTCTATTCACTGGTGATCCCCATGTTAAACCCCCTGATTTACAGTTTGAGGAACAAAGAAATCAAAGATGCCTTACGAAAGGTGTTGGAGAAGAAGAAAGTGTTCTCATAGTTTGTCATTGAAAGCCTACTTCTCCAAACTTCCAGAGCTTTAAATCATCCACGGCCTCTACTTCTACCTCTAGTGTCAGCAAGAGAGATTTTTTTTGTCTTCCTATTTGAAAACATGTTTATACTACCACAAACCTCTCTTGCCATTCTGTATGGTTGCTTGTCTATTGACCCCCACCAAGGGAAGTCATAAGGAACAAAAAGATTACTTTATTTTTTATTTTTTATTGAGACCAGTGAATTACACAGTTGCATTTCAGGCACATAGTGAGAGTGGACTAGGACCAATCCCACCACCAGTGTTGACTTCCCTCCACTATAGTTCCCAGCATGTATCCTATACCTCCACCGTTAGCTCCCTGGACTGCCATTTGTGCATAGTTTACGTTGGGTCTCTTGATTCTATTGTCATTGACTTTAGTTTGGGTATTTAGATCTGACTATTTTTTTTTATTTCCACTCTTGAGACCACTTGGCTCCTGGGTCCCATTCACTAACAAAAGATTACTTTTTAGTAATTTCTTAGCTTTTTCGCATAACTGACACACAAGTCCCGTGGCTTCATCAATCATTTCTTCTGTGTCTTCCCACCTGTCTTGGCACTGGCTTACTCTTACATTTTTAAAGTCCAGTGATGAATTTTTTCATGGTGGTCATTGCTGAAGGGACCTAGTTCATATCCTTCTTATCATCTACTGTTAAATAGTGGCTATTTTTTAAGGATCTATACAACCTCTTTTGATTAGGAGCTTAAAAGGTACCAGACACAAAATTCATTAAATTAAACACTTGCATGGAGAACTGTTCTTATATTGCATGTGAAGCAGCAAGGTACCAATGAAGAAAGCTGACTTACCTAAGGTCTTGTAGAAAATAAAGGTAGGACTAAGTCCTCCAGAATACAAAATTTTACCTTTTCCCAAATGTTGCCTTCTACATTCAATAACAAATAGTCTTCAAGTTGAACAAGTGTCTTATATATAAGAAGAACCAGAGAAATATATTAAATATAGTTGAGATAAGTTACAAGAAAAAGATGTCTACTCCATTACTATAAATTCTGTCTCTAGGATACCCTCTTTAAATTCCCACAATAATAATCAAATAAGTTGCTAAGAAAATATTGAAGAATAACTACACTTCCCTTTCATTTCTCTTTATAATTATGTAGGAGTTTTTGACATTTTTTAATCCAATGATGCCATCAAAGTTTTTATCACCTGAACTCCTTACTTGCTTAAATGTCTCCTTGATTTCAGCCATACCATTTCTTCACCAGTTTAGCTCCTGATTCCATTTCAAAGTTCATTCGCCTTTGAGCATCACATTCTCTTGATTTCTTTTATCTAAGTCAATTATGAAGTTTTTTCTTCACTTAAATAGATTATCATTTGCTACCACTCATGCAATATTATGTGCCATTATATCAAGGAGATACATGAGAAGCTCTCATGCTCAGATTATTACTCCATCATGGAAGGTACTTCCCCTAGAACTCTCATGCCCAACACAATTTTCTGCTAATCTCTCTCTCAACTCTTTATGATCATGCCCCCACCACAATCATTTCCCCCCACTGATCCTAGTTCTAAAGAATCTGCAAAGATTCAAATATAGTATCATCATTCATAAAAACAGAGGACCTGGATGAAAACAGATAAGCACAACTGGAGGAGATATCTCTGTCTCAGTTGTCCTGACTTCAATTTTTTTTATCAGATATGCATAACACAGGTCATATATGTTTGAGGATCAGTATCCTCTTTAAAACTTTAAGAGAACTTTTAATTTAACTTAGTAGAAATTTTAAAAATTGGCAATGCTAATTACCTCTAAAGATTTTTAAAGATTTTTATTAAAGAGAAAATAAGACACCAGAATATTGATAAATATTGACAAATAAAATACCCTATCCATCAATCCTCAGTGTTTTTCATTATTACTATAACTAGATACAATTTATTTAAACTCATGCAAATATTGATTAATCACAGTGAAAGATATATCACCATATTCCTAGATTTAATGAGCATATTTCTACGGTTCATAAAAACCTCCAGGTTACAGCAAGAAATGAAAAAAGGCCTCAAAACAAATGAACAGATGACGAGAGAACTTTGGGATCAATTCAAAAGGAACAGCATAAGAATCATAGGGATCCTAGAAGGCCAGGAAGAAACCCCTATGAAGAAGTAACAGACAAAAATATTGCTGATAATTTCCCAGAAATGGATGGTGTATGCATCCACATCTTGGAGTCCTAAGGGTACCAACTAAGAGATCCAAATAAAAATACTCCAAGATGGGCCCGGAGAGATAGCACAGCGGTGTTTGCCTTGCAAGCAGCCGATCCAGAACCTAAGGTGGTTGGTTCGAATCCCGGTGTCCCATATGGTCCCCCGTGCCTGCCAGGAGCGATTTCTGAGCAGACAGCCAGGAATAACCCCTGAGCAATGCCGGGTGTGGCCCAAAAACCCAAAAAAAAAAAAAAAATACTCCAAGATACATCCTGATCAACAGTTTAAAAAACATAAAAAAGATAAAAGACTGAATGCAGCAAGATCAAAAAGAGAAATTACGTACAAAGTAGCATCCTTAAGGTTTACAACAGATTTGCCAAATGAAAACTTCAAAGTTTGAAGACATGGTGTGATTTGCTTTTTAAAAATATTAATGAAGTGAATGCTTCACGAAGAATTTTTATCCAGCTAGACTCTCATACAGATTTGAAGGATTAATACACAACTTTGAGGATAAAAAAATAGCTCAGGAACATTATAAACTCAAAATTATCTTTACAATAAGGACTAAAGGGGTTACTTTAAGATAAGATGAATCTCATGAACATGCCAAACTTCTAGAGAAATATGGCTTAAAATTCAGTGACAATTATCTCTTTCAATGTAATGGGCTAAATGCACTGACTAAAGGGCACAGAAGGCATGACAGTTTAGGAAATTGAGGTCAATATTTTACTGCCTACAAGAAACACATTAAAACGGTCAGAAAAAACACGGGTTCAAATCCAAAGGTTGATAGACAATTCTTCATGAAAACAACCTTCTTGTTGACCAGGGGCTAGGTTGACCATACTAGTATCAAACAATATAGTCTTCAGACTGAAAAAAGTTATGGTGGGGGTCAAAGCAATAGCATAGAGGTAAGGAAATTGCCTTGCATTCAGCAGACCAGAGGCAGACCAGGGACGAACTCAGATTCAATTCTTGACATCCCATATAGTCCCCAGAGCCTGCCAGGAGTGATTTCTGAGTGCAGAGCCAGGAATGACCCCTTAACACCACCAGGTGTGGCCCAAAAACAAAAACAAAAAAAAAAGATTAAGAACATCACTGCTTAATGATCATAAGAAATGTACATGAGAAAGAACTCATACTCCTAAACATAGACATACTTAACACTTAACAAGTGAGATACTTAAAACAGCTCTAAGATAGTACTTGAAGAAGTCAATGATGGCAGCACAGTACTAGCTAAAGACTTTGAACACTGCTCTATCACCTCTTGAGAGATCAACTATATTATAAATCAGCACAGAAATATTGGCTTTGGGGAAAATATGTAAGAAAAAGGTTTAGTAGATATATATAGACATATAGATATTGGGCTCACCATCTCCAAAAAGATGAATATATATTTTATCTAATGCATATGGAACATTCTTGAAGATAGACCACATGCTCTGTAAAAATAATAGCTCTACAAAAATCAAGAGATTATACAACTATCTTCTCAGTCCATGCATGATACACTGAAAATAGAAGTGAATTACACACAGGAATGGAGAAATAACTCTGATGCCTTGAAATTAAATAGTTCACTATTGAACAACCAGAGAGAAAAATCAAAGAAAACTCATAAGATTCCACATATTACTAAAATTTATGGGACACAGCAAAATCATTATTAATAGGAAAGTTTATAGCTCTGCAAGCATTAATCCTGTAGGAAGAAAGGCCTACATAAATAACATGATTGCACAGCATGAGAAATTAGAGAAGGACCAACAAAAGAAACCTAAAACAAGCAGGGAAAATTAAATAATAAAATTTAAAGTAAAATTAATAAATTGCAATTTCAAAAACCAATTCAATGAGTCAATAAAATCAGGAGTTATTTCTTTAAAAAATAAAAAATATCAAAAAAAAAACCACTACCAAGAAAGAACCTAAATAAACAATAAAAATGAAAGTCAAGATGTCACAACAGACACCTTAGAAATTCAAAGGACCATCAGAGATTACTTTGAGAATTTTTATGCCATGAAATGAGAGAACCTAGAAGAAATGGGTAAATTCTTGAACTCCTAAAACCTCCCGAGTTTGAACCAAGATGATTTAGAATACCAAAGAGACCTATCTCTATCAAGAATGTTGAAATATTTATCAAAAGGCTTCCCCAATACAAAAGCCATAGCCTAGATAAATTCACTGGTGAATTCTTTCAAATCTTTAAAGATGACCTATTGCCAATCCTTTTCAGGCTCTTCCAGAAAAATGAAAATATAAAAATACTCCCAAAAAGTTTCCATAACCTAAACATCACCCTGTTTCCAAAAAAAAAAGAGAGATACCACACATATACAAAAAGAAAATTACAGTTATTTGTCCTTGATGAACACAGATGCAAAGATCCTCAATAAAATGCTAGCAAATAGAATCCAACAATTTATCAAAAAGTTATGTCATGACCAAGTAGGATTAACCAAAGATGCAGGGATGGCTTAACAAACAAGTCAAATAGCATACTATATTATATCAATAAAATAAAAAATAAAAATTATATGATTGTATTAATAGATGCCAAGAAAGCATTTGAAAAGATCCAGCACCATTCATGGTAAAATCTCTCAATATATTAGAAAATTGAAGGAATCTTCCTCAATATAGTCAAAGTCATTTATCACAAGCCCACAGCAAACATACTCAATGGGGATAAACAAAAAGCCTTCCATCTAATACCAGGCACACAATACGGTTGTACATTCTCTTCACTTTAATATAGTACTGAAAGTACTTGCCATAGGAATTAAGAAAAAGAATATCAAGGGAATCCAGATAGGAAAGAAAGAATTTAAGTTCTTACTATCTGCAAGTGACACAATGCTATATTTAGAAAATTAGAGAAAAGCTTCTAGAAACAATAGAGTTGTATAATTAAGCGTCAGGATATAAAATTAAAATACAAAAAAAATCCGTCTTTCCTAGAGAATAGATTAAAAAGACAATCTCATTTATAATTCTGCCTCAAAAACTCAAGTACGCTGGAATTAGACTAACTAAAGAGGTCAGAGGTCTACACACACACACACACACACACACACACACACACACACACACCTCACTACAAATTACTGTAGACACCTGTATTTGATTCTTAGATCACCCCCTCTTTTCCACCTCACACCTCTTTTGAGTTTTAAAAATCCACCCAGGCTTAATTAGAAACACACCTAAAAGTTTATTTAACATAAATACCTTAATGATGTCAGCCCCACCCCTCAGAACCTTTGTTCTGTTAACTTTGGCAATAAAAGCAGCAGGGAGGTACTGGGAGAAAGTAACTGGTTCAATTTGATCCAAAAAGCTGCTAAACCCGCTAGCCTTATGCTCTTTCTCTTGAGAATCCATCTGTTTCCTGTATGACAATCTTGCTGCTGACACATCCCATTCCACGTCAGAATGAATATGAAGACAAACTGCTGGGAAGCCCCCAGTCCAGCCATTCTGGCAAAATCTTACCTCAAGAAATAAATGAGGATATGGGGCCAGAGAGATATCATGTAGGTAAGGCATTTGCCTTGCATGCAGAAGGAAGGTGGTTCAAATCACATCATCCCATATGGTCCCTGGACCTGCCAGGAGCATTTCTGAACATAGAACTAGGAGTAACCCTTGAATGCTGCCAGGTGTGACCCAAAAACAAAAATAATAAATAAATAAATAAATAAATAAATAAATAAATAAATAAATAAATAAATAAATAAATAAATAAATAATGAGGACATGAAGAAATGAAAACACATTCCCTGCTCATGTACTAGGAGGATACATATCAGTTAAATGGCAATTCTCCCCTAAGCATTATACAAATTCAATGCATTTCTATACTATAAGGATACCCATCACATTTTAAAAAATAGATTAGATTATTCTGAAGTTCATATGAAACAGTACACCCCAAAAAAATATTAAAACAATTTTGGGGAGGAAAGATGGGAGGTATCACTTTCTCTAACTTTAAACCCTACTACAAAGTGTTAGTCATTAAAATTTTTAAAATGTTTAAAAGGTAAATTAGTAGTAAAGAAAAAAGAAAAAACTATAAACAATCAATTCACAAAAGGAAAAATAATAATTTGGTGAAAGAAAAAACATGCCCCAATTGGCAAAATTTTATTCTACCAGTGTAGTATTCCATTGAGCATGTATGCCATAACCTCTTTATTCATGTCTTTAGGGACAAAATTGATGGAATCTGGTGATTATACTAAAAAAAAGTATGGAATTATAGAGTTTTTAACAAATGATTTTACTAATATTTTCACTATTAATTGTAAAAGTAAATGAACAAACAAAACAGCAAAACTAACTAGTGGACATGTTGAAAATTATGGGAAATTCCAGAAGAAAGTGGTAGGAATAAAAAGAACAAGTAGAGGGCTCATTTATTTAGGGTGATAGAACTGGAATTTTGGCAGTGGGTGTAGTAAGAACTAGACATATAGAGATGAGGATAAAAAACTATACACCTAAATATCTATTATGAGTGCTGGAGATCAAACCCAGGTCAGCCTAATGGTCGGCAGAGAGCAAGGCAAACAACCTACCAGCTGTGCTATCACTTCAGCTTCTGATTTTATAATGTATTTAATCCAACAACATTAAGAATTTATTATTTTGGGAGAAACTATTTACTCAATACCCATCAGATAAGAGGCTAATATCTAAGATAGATATATAAGGTGCTGACAGAACTGAACAAGAAATAAACCATCTAACCCTATCAAAAAATGAGGGCCCGGAGAGATAGCACAGCGGCGCTTGCCTTGCAAGCAGCCGATCCAGGACCAAAGGTGGTTGGTTCAAATCCCAGTGTCCCATATGGTCCCTCGTGCCTGCCAGGAGCTATATCTGAGCAGACAGCCAGGAGTAACCCCTGAGCACAGCCGGGTGTGGCCCAAAAACAAAAAAAAAAAATGAGAGAAGAAATGAATGAACATTTCCTCAAAGAACAAATACAAATGGTCACAAGGCACATGAAAAAATGCTTCACATCTTTAATCATCAAAGAGATGCAAATCAAAACAGCAATGAGGTATCATTTCATGTCACAGAGACTGACACACATAAGTGCAAGAAGAGCCAGTACTGGTATGAATGCAGTGAAAAAGGATCTCATTTATTGCT
Organism: Suncus etruscus; assembly: GCF_024139225.1. Taxonomy (NCBI): domain Eukaryota; kingdom Metazoa; phylum Chordata; class Mammalia; order Eulipotyphla; family Soricidae; genus Suncus; species Suncus etruscus. The sequence goes on from NC_064856.1 coordinate 103,604,662, forward strand.
GGTGGGAATGTCATCTAGTTCAGCTTTTCTAGAAAACAATAGAGATATTCCTCAAAAAAAAAAAAAAAGAAACACTAGAAATTGAACTCCATTATAATCCAGCAATACCACTATTAGAGATATACCCTGGGAACACAAAAACATAATACAAAATGGCCTTTATACTCCTATGTTTATTGCAGTACTATTTACAATAGCCAGCATCTGGAAACAACTCAGGTGCCCAACAATAGATGGATGGAAAAAGAAACTGTGGTACAGGGCCGGAGAGTTAACATGGAGGCGAGGTATTTGCCAGGGGCTATTTCTGAGTGTAGAGCCAGGAGTACCCCTGAGCAATGCCGAGTGACCCAAAAATAAAAAGAAAGAAAGAAAAGAAAGAAAGAAAGAAAGAAAGAAAGAAAGAAAGGAAGGAAGGAAGGAAGGAAGGAAGGAAGGAAGGAAGGAAGGAAGGAAGGAAGGAAGGAAGGAAGGAAGGAAGGAAGGGAAGGAAGAAGGAAGGAAGGAAGGAAGGAAGGAAGGAAGGAAGGAAGGAAGGAAGGAAAGAAAGAAAGAAAGGATGGAGGGAGGGACGGTGGAAGGAAAGAAGGAAGGAAAGGAAAGAAGGGAGGGAAGTAGGGAGGAAGGAAGGAATGGAGAAAGAAAGAAAGGAAAGAAAGAAAGAAAGAAAGAAAGAAAGAAAGAAAGAAAGAAAGAAAGAAAGAAAGAAAGAAAGAAAGAAAGAAAGAAAGAAAGAAAGAAAGAAAGAAAGGAAGGAAGAGAAGGAAGGAAGGAAGGGAAGGAAGGAAGGAAGGAAGGAAGGAAGGAAGGAAGGAAGGAAGGAAGGAAGGAAGGAAGGAAGGAAGGAAGAAGAAGAAAGAAAGAAAGAAAGAAAGAAAGAAAGAAAGAAAGAAAGAAAGAAAGAAAGAAAGAAAGAAAAGAAAGAAAGAAAGAAAGAAAGAAAGAAAGAAAGAAAGAAAGAAAGAAAGAAAGAAAGAAAGAAAGAAAGAAAGAAAGAAAGAAAGAAAGAAAGAAAGAAAGAAAGAAAGAAAGAAAAATAAAGAAAGAAGGAAGGAAGAAAGAAAAGAAGCTGTGGTACATCTACACAATGGAATACTATGCAACTGTTAGGGTAAATAAAGTCATGAAATTTGCCTATACATGGATGAACATGGAGACTAGCATGCTGAGTGAAATGAGTCAGAGGGAGAAAGACAGATACAGAATAAACTCGCACATCTGTGGGATTTAAGAAAAATACAAGATAGTATGGTAATAATACCCAGAAACAATAGAGATGAGGGCCAGAAGAACTGGCCCATAATATGAAGCATGCCAAAAGAGTGGTGAGCAAAGTTAGAGAAATAACTGCACTAACAACTACCATGACAATGAGAGAGAGAGAGAGAGAGAGAGAGAGAGAGAGAGAGAGAGAGAGAGAGAGAGAGAGAGAGAGAGAGAGAGTGCCTGTTCTGAATTCTGAAGACAGGAAGGGAGTAAGAGAGGGGAGAAATGGGGAACATTGGTGGCAGGAAAGTTATACTGAAAAGTGGTGTATCTTCAGTGACTGAAACCCAGCTACAAACATTTTTGTAACCATAGTGTTTCAATAAAAAAAAATTAAAAATTCATTCTTCTCAATCTTATGTAGAAAATTCAACTAGACCATTTTGTGGCATAAGATATACTTTCACAAATCATACAAAGTATGTGCCAGACCACTGTGGAATTAAATGCAAACACAATAACAGAATGATGAATGGAAAATCCCAAAATATATTCATGTACCTATTAACTTTTAATAACTCCCATTGCATCTTCAACTGCAGCTTCGCTATTGAAAATTACATTTCCAACAAATATCTGACACTATTCCCTGTGCTATTACTATATTATGTATTATCTATCAGTGTTTAAGAAAAAAAAGCATATATTGTGTTTTGGATTGAAAGGAGCTGAGAAGTGAAGATGGGAAACCTAACAGGCTCACCTTTGTAACGCAAAGGTAGGTGGAGGTATTGGAAGACATACTTGGAGTCAACTTCATGCTAGTACACTTACAATTTTATGACTTAGATAATATTCAATTCTTGAAAAATAAAATATCTAAGTGCAATTCTCAAGGCACCTGTCATGTAGAAATAGACTGTAAGCTTTAGTCTGATTAAGATATTCTCATATATATAAAATAGTTGAATTCAAATTAGGTATAATTTGAATATTAAAACTCATCTCATAAGCATTCCCTAAACAACTACAATGTGTAGCTATGTGTATTACCTTTCTGAAAGATATTTAAAACTTGCTTAAACTTTTTTTTTTTTTTTTGGTTATTGGGTCACACCCGGCATTGCTCAGGGGTTACTCCTGGCTGTCTGCTCAGAAATAGCTCCTGGCAGGCACGGGGGACCATATGGGACACCGGGATTCGAACCAACTACCTTTGGTCCTGGATCGGCTGCTTGCAAGGCAAACGCCACTGTGCTATCTCTCCAGGCCTCTTAAACTTATTTTTATAACATAAAAAATACTTAGGGTATAACATGCAATATAATAAATATAGTTCACACAAACTGAGTAATATATCTGAGTGTATTTAAGAGAATATAGCCTAAGAATTCCTGTCAAAAGAAAATGTTTTCCTGTTTTCTTCTTTCTTTTATCTTGATTATATCTGTATGGACAATAAGTTGTACCTAGGCCTGTTTTTTACATCCTATACAAGTTGCCATAGATAAATGTAAATTTAACTCTTACAGTGGCTATGTCAATTACTTTTCAACAAAACTGGGGAAATATTTGATAACCAATTTATAAAGTCATTTTTAAAACTGCAGGAAAAGAAACAATCGCATGACACTAGCATTATTAACTAATTCTCTGTGCTTATTAATTATAAACATATGCTCAATAAGTATCAATTATGCAAATTAATCATCTATCCTTTATAAAACGTTGATATTCACAAGGAATTCTCATATGAATAGTAGTTTCAATGATATACAGAAATAAAAATTAATTAAGGAACATGGAGGATGTTTTAGGATAAACTTGTAGATGGAATGATAAATATTGGTTCATATGATAGAGTTGGTCCATTAAGCTACTGCATATCAGACATTGACTATCTCACTTGTATGTTCATAAGTTCAAAATAATTTTTAATAATTGATATGTGAAGGTAGAAACTGGGAGATACAAATCCACAACTACATTGAGGGAGATTACATTTGGACAGACTCACAGAACAGGCAGTAAGAATTAAGATGTTAATCTCATACTCCCCTTTTACTGGAAGAAGATCCTTAACAGCTAAAATGATGAGAGGTTGAGAACCATTAAATACTTGATACAGTCCAAAGGCTGAGCTCTTTTTGAGCAAATCACCTTTAAGCACCATAATGCAACCTTGAGGTTAAAAACTAGAAAGGTGGGCCCGGAGAGATAGCACAGCGGTGTTTGCCTTGCAAGCAGCCGATCCAGGACCAAAGGTGGTTGGTTCAAATCCCGGTGTCCCATATGGTCCCCCGTGCCTGCCAGGAGCTATTTCTGAGCAGACAGCCAGGAGTAACCCCTGAGCACCCCGGGTGTAACCCAAAACCCAAAACCCAAAAAAAAAAAAAAAAACTAGAAAGGTTCTTTTTCTACCCAGGTCTGATGTTTGTGCTGTGGACACATATCTTTGAAAGACAGAAACGCAAAGGGTATTTCAGATGAATATTAAAGAGAAGCCAAGAGTTGAAACTTAGTTCCCATGGTCTGTCTTGGCTGTTCCCAGTCTCAGAATGTAAAGCTTTTAGCCAAAGCCTCATAGAGTAGCAACATAACAAAAGAATAATTATGTAAGGGGAGGGGGGAGAATAATTATGTAAAAGATTCATAATTCACTTGGTCACAATAAAAATTGTTTAAAAAAAAAAAGAATATAGGGTCGGAGCAGTGGCGCAAGGGGTAAGGCACACGCTAGCCTAGGACAGACTCTGTTTGATCCCCCGGTGTCCCATATGGTCTTCCAAGCCAGAAACAATTTCTAAATGCAATGCCAGGAGTAACCCCTGAGAGTCACCTGGTGTGGCCCAAGAAAACAAAAAAAGAATAATTATACCTGCTTTCCCCTTCCACCACTCTCTTTCATTAAGTAACTATCATCAGGACCATTTTAAAGAAAGGGTAAAGAGAAATAAAAGAAGTATAATGAAGTTTACAAAACTTTGAGGAAACCTTTTATTTCAAATTATAAAAAGAAAAGTATATGTGTTCTCAGATTTTCAAGATCAAAAATGTTTTTAATTTTTTATAAATTTTTATAAGTTGGAGACAATCATATATCACTTAAAGCAAATGTTCCAAAATCCAATTCCCCTCAGATAAAAGATACTAGTATTCAATATACATCTTTCCAGATTTCTTCTAAAAATATAATTTTTCCCACAATCAAATTGTGGGAGATAAGTGCTTTAAACTTTTGATAAAAGAAAGCATTGCCAAATCTATATGTGAAGGTCTACATTTTCATCTTAAAGGTTTCCAAATACCAAATTATTCTCTTATGCAATAACTTGTTCAAATCAACTTTATATCAGACTTTAGTGTCTAATTTCTTCTAACTAAATTTAATCAACTTTCTTTGTCTATGTGATATTAGGCGCTTGGTTTATTAACCCCTTTGTATAAATGTCTAAAATAGAATTTCTGAGTTTAGAAATTTTCATTTTATTACTTATAGCCAATAAGAATTCCAGAATCTTTATTATTGTATATTCCTATCAACCATAAGTGAAGATGTGTCTTTAAAAATAATGTATTTTATTTAATTATATATCCTATATAATGTACCCATGCAATAATGTATCTTATCACCATTTGATTTGTTTTAGAAAAGTATTAACTCTGCAATTTTTTTAAACTTGATTGATTGATTTTGATGCAACACCAAGCAGCAATCAGAGGTTACTCCTGGCTCTGGCACTCAGAATTTGCCCCTGGCAGGCTCTGGGACCATATGGGATGCCAGGAATGGGAATCAAACGAGTTTCCTCCCAGGTCGACCGCATGCAAGGCAAATGCCCCACCGCTGTGCTCTCTCCAGCCACAACCTTGCAATATTAATTTTCATGTTCTTAATTAATATGGAGATTGATTCGCTTGTTTCCCACATATTGCCTGTCCAACTATATATGTTTATTTATAATTATGATCCAATTTTGTTTTAAAAGTATCTGCCTACTTCTTTTTCTTATTTTTTCATTTGCCATCATTTTTTCTTATTTTTCCCTAGTAACAGGATTCATTTTCTTTTCCCTGCATTGAAAATTTTGAAATTGAAAATTTTCTGCTCTTTTGAGCATCTGCTTAAGCAATCTGGAGTGCTCATGTCTGCAGGCTTTTTACTGGAAAACAAGATAAGAGCCCATTAGATATCACAATTATTGCCTGCTTGCATTTTACTTTAATTTTTACATAAAAATTGCCAAGCTTTTTATTTATTTTTAAGTTTATCTTATTTTCAAAGTTTATAAAGTAAAAGTTTTATATCTTTACTTAGTCAAATCTAAAAATTTTTGGGAAAAAAAATTAAAAAAATAAAAAATAAAAATCTTTGGATAAGTGCTTTCCATACTCTTCTCTATTGCAAAACTTATTTTAAAAATTCACTTCAATGTTATTGTAATGTTTTGTTTTTTACTTTTATATTAAGATGGTATCAATGAAAAGTTTAAAAGTATTATCATTTATTTCCTTGTATATATAAAAACAGATCAAGTATTCAAACATGCTTAAAATTGGGATGTTATTTTATAATTCCTTAAGCATCATTTAATAGTAGAAAACTTGAGGGGCCGGGCGGTGGCGCTAAAGGTAAGGTGCCTGCCTTGCCTGCGCTAGCCTTGGACGGACCGTGGTTTGATCCCCGGTGTCCCATATGGTCCCCCAAGCCAGGAGCAACTTCTGAGCACATAGCCAGGAGTAACCCCTGAGCATTACCGGGTGTGGCCCAAACACCAAAAAAAAAAAAAATAGTAGAAAACTTGAAACCTGAAAGATAGTATGGAGGTAGGACATTTGCCTTGCATGCAGAAGGGTGGTGATTTAAATCCTAGCATCCCATATGGTCCCCTGAGCCTGCCAGGAGCGATTTCTGAGCAGAGAGCCAGGAGTAACCTCTGAGGGTGCTGGGTGAATCAAAAACCAAAAAGAAAAAAAAAAAGTAGAAAACTAATACCATTTAACCTAGTAAGTTCATTTCTGAACTTGACAAGTACACATGAAAATGCATTTGCAAAAGTATGAGTGCTGCATTATTTGAAAATAACACTAACTAGGCAAACTGAAGCAGACAATGATTGATCTTGGATCCATCACCTCCCAAACATTCTGCAATGCTTCCAACCCATCTCTAATTTCCCTATTTCCTTGTCAAGCCCTATCTCAAAACACTGCCACATTCTCTTGGCTGGTGTTGCGTTCAGTTTAGCTTTTATGACCAACCCTTCTTTTCTATACTTGTCTGATGGCCATACACCCCTGCAAACCCATCCTTTCTCTTACTAATCAGTTTACTTATTCATCATTTTAACAAAATGATTTGTGTGTGTGTGTGTGTATGTGTGTGTGTGTGTGTGTGGTTTTTGGGTCACACCTGGCAGTGCTCAGGGGTTACTCCTGGCTCCATGCTCAGAAATTGTTCCTGGCAGGCACAGGGGACCATATGGGATGCTGGTATTTGAACCGATGACCTTCTGCATGAAAGGCAAACGCCTTACCTCCATGCTATCTCTCCGGCCCCAATAAAATGATTTTTTAAAATGATCTTTTAACAAAAGATTTAGGAGACCTTACGTCAGCAACAACAAAAAGTAAACCAATTATTTTAATGTAACTAAAAATTTTATGAGATTACACTTGAGAAATTAAAGCCTAGGAAATCAAACTACATATACATTTTTGAATATGTGAAAGACAAAATAAAGAGAAACAACGTCGCACATAATCATTTTATTACTATTAAATCACCATGAGATAGAGTTAAAAAGATGTTGACAGTTGAGTTTTAGTCATTAAATGTTCCAATACCTATAAATAATCTTCATGATCTGAAACTCATACTGTTTTTACAAGGGAGCTCTCTCTAATACTTGGATCTAGAACAAATGTTTCCACCATGATTTTGATTTGTTTGTTTGTGGAAGGCGTGGTGTTTGGGGATGTCACACTGGGCCTTATTCCTGGCTCTGTACTTAGAGATCACTCCTGCCTGGCTGGGGAGACTATGTGCCTGCCATGCCAGGGACCAAAGTATAGTCAGTAGTATACAAAGCAAGGGCCCTTTTTCCTCTGGCCTTTCCATCAAAGTTTTAAATGAAACAAAATAGATCCTCCCCTAAATGTAGTCCTAAAGAGGTTCCTTCTTTGTAATCATCATTATAAAAAAAAAATAAATAAAAAAAAACCCACCATAGAATAGAACGGGAAGATGAAATCTTTCTTGCCTTTTGCTGTAACATGATGAAGTTGAAAGGTGTCTATTTAAGCAAAATAAGTCTGAGGATAAATAGCAAATGAGCTCATTAATACGTGGTATATAAAGAAATAAAGCAAAGCAAAGAAAAGGACAATGTCTAATTATAGCAAATACTTGAGGTTACCAAGGTGTGTGTGTGTGTGTGTGTGTGTGTGTGTGTGTGTGTGTGTGTGTGTGTGTGTGTGTGTGTTTCAGAAGTTGGGGGTCATTGAGGAGAAGGAGAACTAGAAATGGCATAAGTACATAAGATGTGGCCATATTACCTCATCTATGATGTTTTAAAGTAAAACTTGGGGGCCAGAGACCAAGGTCAGCTGATAAGGTACTTGCCTTACATGTGGCCAATTCAGATTCAGTCCCCCAAGCACCACCAAGAATGATGCCTGAGCACAGAGCCAGGAATAAGCCCTGAACACTGCCTAGAGTTCTCCAAAACCAAAACAAACAAACAAACAAAGTAAAAACCAAATAGATTATAAAATTGCAAAGGCCAAATATAGTATATTATATCCTGGTATGCCTTTTGCTAGATAATATGTTACTAACTGCCTGCTATTGGATTTTACTTTATAAAAACTCTTAAAGAGGGGCCGGCGAGGTGGCACAAGAGGTTAAGGTGTTTGCCTTGCACGTGCTAGCCAAGGAAGGACCGCGGTTCAATCCCCCGGAGTCCCATATGATCCCCCAACGCCAGGGGCAATTTCTGAGTGCTTAGCCAGGAGTAACCCCTGAGCGTCAAACGGGTGTGGCCCTATTTAAAAAAAAAGAACTCTTAAGAAGGAATTCAGGGAACTAGGAAATAATTCAAAGTGCTGAATATGTACTTTGCATGTATGTGGCCAGGGTTTGTTCCCAGGTACCTCCTGGTCACCCAGAGACTGTCAAAAGTAATCCTCAAGTATCATGCCTAAAGAACTAATGGTCATGCCCCCCAGAAAGTGGGGGAAATAAAGAGTAAATTCACTCATCCTAATAAATTGTTCTTGTGATGAAAACAAAGTTAAAAAATTAACAAATATTTTTGGAAACTTTATTTTATTTTTTGTTTGTTTGTTTTGGAACCACACCCACTCCTGGCAGGTTCAGAGAACCTTAGGGAATGGTGGAAATTGAACCCAGATCCATCCCAGGTCAGCCCTGTGCAAGGTACTCTACCACAGTACTATCACTCCAACCCCTACTTTTGGATACTTTCTGCGTGCCCAAAACCTTCAAAATAAACTGCTAAATGTACTCAACTAGGGGCTGGAGCAATATTACAATGTGTAGGATGCTTGCCTTGCACTCAGTCCACACAGGTTCTATCCTAGGGACCCCATATGGTTACTTAAGCCCTGCCAGAAGTGAGCCCTGAGCACAGAGCCCGGAGTAAATCTTGGTCAATGCTGGGGTAGCCAAAACACATAAAACAAATGAATTCTAAGTATCTACGTATTCAATTATATATAATTCTTTATAGTAGAACTACAAAGATAAGCACCAACAAATAACTTGCTTACAGAAAGCTTTCCTGTGTATTTAATTTAGGAAAGTGCTCTGCTCTTTTTTTTTTTTTAATCTCATTCTTTTTTTTTCTATTTTCTTCAGATTTAATTCCAAGGCTTTCAATGCTGTTTATTTTCTATGAACGAACTGCATTTTGAGCATTTAAGGGTTTGAATTTGTGATATATATACACATACATACATATATATGAGATAAGCATTTCTATTAAAAAGTTTTATTTTTATCTTTTATCTTTTATTTATGCAATGAATAATAAGTTTTATCTCTTATTTATACAATGAATAATAACAGATAAAAGGTTTTATCTTTTATTTATGTAATCATAATTGTATGCTTATTAAAAACTTATGCTTAATTCAAATTTTAAATTTTAAAGTGAAACTTATGCTTAATTAAAAAACCTATGCATGAGTTAAAAATTTATGCTTATTAAAAACTTACTTTGTTATAGCATAATAGAAACTCACTGGAATTAAAATCAATAAACCTAGTTCAATTTTTTGAATTATTTTTTTATATATCATGGTTACAAGGTTGTTCATATTACAGTGGTTTTTTCCACAGACAAAGTTATTCATGATTGAGTTACAGTCATACAATGATAATAATCTTCGCCAGTGCCCATTTCCCCAGCCACCAATGTCAGTAATCTCATTACCACTCTCCCTGATGCCCTCTTCTCTCCCACACCACCCCACTGCCTACTTCTGGGGCAGACATTTTACTTCACACTCTCCCTCTTTCTTTCTCTCCTCTCTTTCTTGGTCTCTTTCCCTCCCTCTCTTTCTTTCTCTCTCACTCCTCTCTCCCTATTTCTTTCTCTCTTTCTCTTTTTTTTTTTTTTGACATTCTGGCTTGCACTACTGTTATTGAAGGAGTGTCATGCATGTTCCTTTCATAGTAGACCCTTTTCTACTAGTTATATCTTTCTATGAATTGGAATATTTTAGATGACAAATATCAGTAAGGTCATGCAGAATTTGTCTTTCTGCATGTTTTTACTTTATGTTATTGTTGTTGCTGCTGCTGCTACTGCTGCGCTGTTATCTCACTTACATAAAGCCATTCATCCACAAAAGCTGAAAATCAAATTGTGATGACTAGAGGTTGGAGAGAGGAGAAAATGAGGAACCATTTTTTCCAGAGGTATCAAGATTTGTGCAGGATAAATAGTATATATCAATGTGATCACTGTTAGCCATACTTTATTCTATATTTAATTTTGACAAAGGAGTAAGACTTATGGATTCTCAGGACAAAATAAAATTATCAAAAGAACTTGAAATGATTTAATTCTTTCACCAATTTTTTCCCAAGATTCTGCAGAAAAAAAAAAAAGGCAACTTTCTCTGTTCACCTCTATAGTGAAGACATTTGGATTAAATCAACTTTGGTGACCTAAAAATTTAATCATAATTGTAGGTTTATTTCAAGTGTACTAGATTATGCAGTTTTTGTTTGTTTTGTTTGTTTGTTTTTTGTGTGTGGTTTTTGGGTCACACCCGGCAGTGCTCAGGGGTTATTCCTGGCTCCAGGCTCAGAAATTGCTCCTGGCAGGCACAGGGGACCATCTGGGGCTCCGGGATTCGAACCGATGACCTCCTGCATGAAAGGCAAACGCCTTACCTCCATGCTATCTCTCCGGCCCAGATTATGCAGTTTTTGTAAAAATTCTATAATATTGTAACTTTAGACTCTGCAAGTGTAAAGTGAGCAAAAGAAATGTATCAGTTCCTCAGGTTGCAGGAAGGAGTAATATGCTTTACTTCATTTCTTTCTCTTTTTCTTTATTTACTTTAACAGTGCCAAGAAGAAAAACTCAGAGCTTTAGACATTCAAGGCTTACACAGCAAATGGTCTACCACTGAGTCACAAACACAGACCTTCTCTCCCTTTAAGGGACTAGATGAGAATTAGTCAGGCTACTCAAACAATTATCTGTTTTATATTTATTTGTTATTTATAATAATTATGTAAAATCCTGTCTTTCTCATCTGGTAGGTTGCCCTGGTTTTAAAAAAAAAAAACTTTTGAGACAGTTAAAGAAAAATTACTACCTGGATACTCATTTTTAAAATAGCAAAACAATTGAAAAGAAAGTAAAAAGAAAAAATAATAACACAGATTTTTTTTTTTTGGGTCACACCCGGCAGTGCTCAGGGGTTATTCCTGGCTCCAGGCTCAGAAATTGCTCCTGGCAGGCACGGGGGACCATATGGGGCGCCGGGATTCGAACCGATGACCTCCTGCATGAAAGGCAAATGCCTTACCTCCATGCTATCTCTCCGGCCCCAATAACACAGATTTTTACTCCAGACAGTTACAATAGGATTCAAGATTACTGTGATGGCAAAGAAAGAGTGAGCTCAAGAATCCATATTAAGCCAGGCGGTGGCGCTAGAGGTAAGGTGCCTGCCTTGCCTGCGCTAGCCTAGGACGGACCGCGGTTCGATCCCCCAGCGTCCCATATGGTCCCCCAAGCCAGGAGCAACTTCTGAGCACATAGCCAGGAGTAACCCCTGAGTGTTACCGGGTGTGGCCCAAAAACCAAAAAAAAAAAAAAAAAAAAAATCCATATTGATGTACAGTGGCCAGGGCACTTGCCTTGCATTCAGCTTGACCTGACTACAATCCTAGGCATCCGTATAATCCCATGATCCCTCTCAGGAGTGATCCTTGAGCACAGAATCAGTATAAAGTCTTGAGCACACTAGGTGTGGCCCACAAACGAAAACCAAAGTCAAGAATCAGAGTGACAGCACAGTAAGTAGGGTGCTTGCCTTGCACATGGCCAAATGGAGTTCGTTCCCTTCATCCCATAACCCTGAGCCCACCAACAGTGATTCCTGAGTTCAGAGCCAGCAATAACACCTGATCGCCACTAGGGGGAGGCCAAAAAAAAAAAACAAAACAAAACAAAAAATCAGATAAGTGATGTTGCCTGCTGTAACACCTTAGTCCTAACCCTAACATCTCTTCTCCCAAGGTAAAACTGGAAGAGGTGATGCCCAGAATGGGAAAGAGCAACCACACCAATGTGAAGGAATTTGTTTTCCTAGAACTCACTCGCTTCCGGGAACTGGAGATTTTCTTGTTTGTGGTCTTCCTTGCTGTATACATTACAACCCTGCTGGGCAACGCCCTCATTGTGGTGACCATCACCTTTGAGTCCCACCTCCACACTCCCATGTACTTTCTCCTACGCAATAAATCAGTCCTGGACATTGTTTTTTCATCAGTCACTGTTCCCAAGTTCCTAGTGGACCTTATATCGGAGAGGAAATCTATCTCCTACAATGGCTGCCTGGCACAGATTTTCTTCTTCCACTTTGCTGGTGGGGCAGATATTTTTTTCCTCTCTGTCATGGCCTATGATAGATACCTGGCCATCTCCAAGCCTTTGCATTATGTGACCATTATGAGACGAGAGGTGTGGTTAGGCTTGGTGGTGGGTTCTTGGGTGGGTGGTGCTCTGCATTCAATTGTCCAAATCATTCTGATGCTTCCTCTTCCTTTCTGTGGCCCCAACATCTTGGATGCCTTCTACTGTGACGTACCCCAAGTCGTTAAACTAGCCTGTACTGACACCTCTACTCTAGAGCTTCTCATGATTTCAAACAATGGGCTAGTGACTCTACTATGGTTTCTCTTGCTCTTAGGATCCTATACTGTCATTCTCATGATGTTGAGATCTCATTCTGGGGAAGGGCGGAAGAAGGCCCTGTCTACATGCACCTCCCACATCCTGGTGGTGACCCTTCACTTTGTGCCTTGTGTTTATATCTATTGCCGGCCCTTCACTACATTACCCATGGACACCGCCGTGTCCATTAATAATACAGTCATCACTCCCATGCTGAACCCAATGATCTACACGCTGAGGAACCAGGAGATGAAGTCAGCCATGAAGAGAATGCATAGGAAGCTTGGGCCTTCTGAGAATAGTAAACTGGGGTGAGCTGTCAGTTTGATAGTAGGAACTAGCTCTGATTTACTTTGCTCAAACTGCTAGCCTAATGGTAAAAGACAAGGTAGGTCTTCTTAGCACAATCTTTTTCTCTTTCTTAAATTGAAACCATTGTGAATCATAGTTGGATTTCAGGCATACAGGGACAGTGAATTAGGGCCATTTCCTCCACCAGCAATACAGTCATTTCTTGATGTTCTCAAAACCATTCAACTCTCTTACAGAGACTGGAAAAATAAAAGGAAGAGATAATGGCCTGGAGGATAGGTCAAAGGGCTGAATGATGTGCAGAGTTGAGGGTTTGGTCACCATCACTATATGGTCGACTGAACACTACCTAGTGGCCTACAAAGAAAAGAATTTTTTTTAAATGTGATGAGATTTCATAACAATAAGTGTTGAATTTGTAAAAAAAATAGAAATAAAGAAATATGGAAATAAAATTAACATGAATTACCTGGATGCTATGTTGATATCATCTGTAATCTCATACAAGCACATCTCACTTCAGTTTTCATATCTGTTATATGGAAAAAGCACTATCATCTCAAAGATTGTCCTGAAAATGAAACATGACATTGAGATTAGGGGGAATTTAGGGGAATTTCTGACATTAGTCAAACATAGAAAAAATGTCTCCTAGCATGTATATTTTTATTTCTAATATGCACATATATAGAAATAAATATATTTATTTTCTACATGCTTCTCAGTTGCTTGTATTATTTCTTGAATGTTGTAAAAATCTCTTCTAGATTTTAATCATTTAAGTCTAGCATCATTTTTTGTTTTACTTTGCTTTTGCAACTGTGTATGTAAGCTCTGAGGTTTACTCCTGGACTCCTGGTGATGCACCAAGGACCAGATAAGATGCCAGGCATTAAATCTGGGTCAGTCATGCACAAGACAAGTCCCCTATCTTCTGTACTATCTCCTCTCAAATTATCATATTTTGCCTATTAGTGAATAAAGTACTATATTAAATTGGGTGAAGTGAGATACATAAATGGAGTAATATATCCATGAACCAAATGTATCCTATTCTCAAAGGCATTAATATATTTGTTTACAACACTAATTTCTTTTTTGTTTTGTTTTGTTTTGGTTTTTGGTTTTTGGGCCACACCCAGCGGTGCTCAGGGGTTACTCCTGGCTGTCTGCTCAGAAATAGCTCCTGGCAGGCACAGGGGACCACATGGGACACCGGGATTCGAACCAATCACCTTAGGTCCTGGATCGGCTGCTTGCAAGGCAAACACTACTGTGCTATCTCTCCAGCCCCTACAACATTAATTTCAAAAGTACTTGTACCAAATCTAAGCATTTAGTTTAGAAGTTGAGCTAAATTGGGCTGAAGAGATAGCCCATCAGTAGGGTGTTTGCCTTGCACGCAGCCGACCAGGACGAATGATAGTTTGATTCTGTGCATTCCATATGGTCCCCTGAGCCAGCCAGGAGCAATTTCTGAGCACAGAGCAGGAGTAACCCCTGAGCGCAGCCAGGTGTGACCAAAAAAAAAAAAAAAAAAAGCAATGAGTTGAGCTAAATTATACATTAGCTCAATTTTTGGTGCTATAAAAATAAATGTAGTTAAATCAAATTTAAAAGTTCTTGTACTGAGTGCATATCTGCACCAAAACTCAACTAATTTGCTTTATATTAACATGAAAGAAGTTTGGAAAATCACAACCCAGGTAACAATATTTTTAAGATAATAACTCAATAATATCTGGCCACAAAGGACTCAGTAGGTGTCACAGAGAGATGAGCCCAGGCTCATAACCAAAGGCCAGTATTTTTCAAATTTTTTCCCAGTGAAACTCTTTGATTTCTTGATAGAGCAACAAAAAAAAAATCATTGCCCCAAAGAAGTTTGGTATTGTTCTTAATTGCTTCCCCACAAGGAAATTTAATACCAAAGACACTCTAGATATCTTGTTATACACTGAGTGGTTTTTGTTGTTGTTTGGTTGTTTTTTATTTTATTTTTTGTTTGTTTTTTATATTGGCCACACTTTGTGGTGCTTGGGTTTTATTCCTGATTCTGTGCTCAGGGATCAATCCTGGCAGTGCTTACGAAACCATATGAGATGTTGGGGATCTAACCATGGTAGGCAAAGCAAGAGTGTTAACATCTGTATTACCTCTCCAGACTGATGTTTATAGAAGGGTTATATATCATAATGATACCTACCTCCAGAACATTTTTTTAATAATGTATTTAGGGCTGGAGCAGTAGTGCACTGGTAGGGCATTTGCCTTGCATGTGGCTGACCTACGACGAACTCAGTTTCAATACCTGGTGTCCCATATGATCCCTCAAGCCAGGAGTGAGTTCTGAGTGTATAGCCAGGAGTAATTTAACCCCTGAGTTGAGTCACCAGGTGTGGCCCAAAAACCAAATATATGTATTTAAACACCATGATTACAAACATGTTTGTCATTGGGTTTCAGTTATTAAAAAAAAAAAAAGAAAGAAAAACCCCCTTCACCAGTGTAATCTTCTCACCATTAATGCCCCCATTTTCTTTTTCTTCCACCCCCTGCCTGTATTCAAAATGGGCGTATCACTCACTACCTTTGTCTTGATAGTTTACAGACCATTTTTGCTTCCATAAAATTCTTGCTCACATAGTCTTTTTTTTTTTTTGTATTTGAAAAGACCCTTTATTACAATAGTCAACCCAAGGTACAGATATTCCCCTCAGCCAATATAAAACATGATTATCTGTTTGGGAAAGAAACACCAAAATGACTTGAGAAAAGGCCGCTAAATCCATCTTTGGCTCCATCTACTATTGGCAGAATGACCAATTGCTCACATAGTCTTAAGTGAACATATGACATTTGAAATTCTATTGTTCTGTTTCTCCAAAACCAAAGACTCACAAAATAGACAGATTAAGACATTCTAAATGTTTGCAAGAATTTATAAATTATAGTGGTGTTGGTTTCCCTGTATATTTGCAGACTTACATGTGTTTTCCAACTTCCAGGCTTATTTTAATTACTTGGAAACTATTTAATAACTCCCCCTGGAGTTTCCATGTTATTAGAATCATGTCCATCCTATTTCCATGATCACAAACTATAAAATTCCCTTTGCTGATTCTCATATTAGGCTTGAGCCTGAGGGATATTTGTGGACAAGCAGCAGAGCCATGATGACATGACTCTTTGACTCTGCCCTTCTCAACCTGAAGGTTAAGAGAAGACATTGAACTCTAGTAAAACTGATCTCTTCAGAAGAGATCACAATACAGCAAAATACCTCTATATCATCACTTAAGCTGGAGGACAGGTACCCAGTCAGATGGCTTACATCCCTTATTAGAGATTGAAGAACTTGGGTAAGTATATTGAACAGGCAATATATGTGTAAATAGAATAAATATTGAAAATATATCAGTGTATTAGGTAGTACAAAAAATAGCTAAAAATTATAGTAATGGAAATCATGAAGCAGATATTAAACACTAGGAAAGAAGGAATGACTATGTAATAGTCATAAAAATGGGTTTAGTTTGGTAAAAGACAAAATATCTGGGTTTTTTAATATTTTTTCTTTATTTAAACATCTTGATGACAAATATGATTGTGATTAGGTTTCAGTCATGTAAAGAACACCCCCCTTCACCAGTGCAACATTCCCACCACCAATGTCCCAAATCTCCCTCCATCATACCCCACACCCACCTGTACTCCAGACAGGCTTTCCAGTTAAATATCTGTTCTTGATGAAATAATGAAGATAAATTTAAAGTATAATGTTGATACAATTTAGGGTTTGGACACAGGGATTTTAATCTCCCCCATAAAACTGGATATTGAATTTTTATGATGATTTTTTAAAACTCCAATTTTTCTTAAAATCAGATTTCTCAAAGAGAGCATCATATTTTTTTCTTGCTCATGACTCTTGAATCAACCCTATTCTAAAATTTAGTGACCCAGTGTTGAAGTCTCTGGGCCATTGTTAATTCAGATGTTAGTTCACCCAAACTGATTACAACAAAAATAAGAAAATTGGTTCCAAAAAAGCTATGCCTCTATTGTATATTATTTTATGTTATGTGAATATCTTCACAAATAATCCTTTATAACAGGTAAGTCAAATGCAATATTCAGGGAAAAGAAAGGGAAACAAAATAAATTAAGTGCTTATTATCTGATCAATGCTCTAAAGCTCATATTTAATCATATATTTAATGATTTTGTCTAATGAAGTAAGCATTTTGTTCCCCACATAAGTAAAAGAAGGGGAAGGAAAATGAAGAACTTATTTTAGGTGGCAAAAAAGGGCAGAATTTGTGTGCTCTCCTCCTGACCTCTCAACCTTGCCCAACTATATCATACTAACATGATCCAACATTTGCCACTGAGAAACTGAGGCACAGATAGTAATATGATTTTCTCAGGATGAGAGAGCAAATTTTATTTTATTGCCTGAATCAAAAAGCAACTCTCTATCTGGCATCTAAGGTGGCATCATAGTTATTAAATAGTTTCTTAGCCTGTGTTATCCAATATTCTTCTTATTCATACTTCAGTACAGTGTTCCTAAGCCATGTGTAATAGTCTGATTTAATTCATTAATTGAATAAAATATTTATTGAGGGGCCAGAGAGATATCACAGCATGTAGGACATTTACCTTTTGTACAGACAATCCCAGTTCAGTCCCAAGCATTCCATTACTGGATTCAATACCAGGCAATCCAGATTCAGTTGTCCTGAGCCCATCAGGACTAATTCCTGAGTACAAAGTCAGGAGACATGAACATCACTGGATATGATCCAAAAAACCAAAAAGTCAATACTAAAAAAAATTAAAAATAATAAAATATTGTGTTGGAGAAAGTAAATAGAGAATGAGCTCTACTGTGAAAAGATCCAGAAAATTTCTGTAATGAAATATCTATACAGATTATTCTTGAACTTGTACATTATGAAACTGGAAGGTAGTATACTATATTGTCTAGGAACCATGAGAAGTGTTTTGTCTGCACTGCTTTCTCAGTGGAAAGCTCCATGGACCTTGGAGAGCTGACCTATGTTTACAATGCTCAGTTTCAGTATTATTGAAGAAAAAATTAGCAAAGGTCTTCCTGAAGACTAGAGAGATGGTACATCAAGTACAGTGTTGCCTTGCACACAGCTATATTGGGTTTTATTCCTGGCAGTATCCCTAGCACGCCCAAGAGCAAACTTGAACACAGAACCCAGTGTCAACTTAAAGCATCCCTAGGTGCTTAAAAAAAAAAGCTAGAGAAATGATATATATAGCAAGTAGGTTATACCATCCTTTAAACTTGCATTTGGCCAACCTGGGTTTGATTCCCAGCACTATAGATGCTCCTCTGAGGCCCTACCAGAAGGTTCTTTGAGTGCAGAGTCAAGAGAAAGGCCAAAACACAGGTGGATATGGGCAAAAAAAGGAAAAGAAAAAATAAAAGAAATATACAGAGGTTTCCTTACACAAAGGTCTTGGTATTTTTATTGCATTTCAATGTGCAATCATTTTTTGTTTGGGGCCACACCCAATGGTGTTCAAGGTTTACCCTTGCAACGGTGTTCAGAAATTAGTCCTACAGTTTTGGGGAGACCATATGAGATGCCAAAGATTGAACCTGGGTTGGCCACGTGTAAGGCAAGCACCCTACCCACTATACTGTTACTCTGGCCCCATACAATCAGTTTTAAATATATATTATACTGTTTGACCTTACTTGGTCATGTTACTATTTAAAAGTATTTAAAGGTTTATTTCACAGGATTTTAAGCTACAGAAAGGCAAGAACAAGAAAGGAATAAAAGGGTCTCTGATTCACAGAGGGCAAAGGAAACCACAATACTTGCCAAAGAGCCTTCTTTGAATTCTCTGCCTCAGTCACTCCTGGTTTGGGCCCTAATAAAGACCCCCAACAAGAAGAAAACCCAGTTCAACCCACAATTTGTACGAATGAAGTTGCTGGAATCATCTAATTAAATCATCTTCTTTTTCTAGGTGACTCAAAGTTCATGTCAAATAACATAGCAAAGAAGGGTATTTCTGAATGCTTAATGTCTAGATAAGAAATCAGTCTTCCTTGCCTCATAATGCCATTATTTTATTTCTTTTTCAAAGCTATAGATAGATGAAGAACTATCCAATGGCCCTGAAAAATCATAGCAGGGTGTCTGAATTTATTTTTGGTGGACTTGCTCAGTCTCAAGAGCTAAGCTTGCTCTTACTTTTTTTCTTATCTCTAGTTTATACAACAACTGTGTTGGCCAATGTTGCCATCATGGTCGTTGTGACCTGTGAGTCCCGCCTTCATACTCCCATGTACTTCCTGCTTCGCAACCTCTCCGTCTTGGACATCTGCTTCTCCTCCATCACTACCCCAAAGGTCCTCATAGACCTCCTGTCAAAGAGAAAGACCATCTCCTTCGATGGCTGCATCACACAGATATTTTTCTTCCACTTCCTCGGTGGAGCAGACATTTTCTCTCTCTCTATTATGGCCTTTGACCGCTACATGGCCATCTCCAAGCCTTTGCACTATGTGACCATCATGAGCAGGGAGAGATGCACTGCCCTCATTGTAGCCTCCTGGGTAGGGGGCTTTGTCCATTCCATTGTGCAGATTGCCCTATTACTCCCACTCCCCTTCTGTGGACCCAATGTTGTAGATGGGTTCTACTGCGATGTCCCCCAAGTCCTTAAACTTGCCTGCGCTGATACCTTTGTTCTTGAGCTCCTAATGATCTCCAACAATGGTTTAGTCACGACCTTGTTTTTTGTCCTTCTTCTGGCATCCTACACAGTGATACTGATGATGCTGAGATCACACACTGGAGAGGGCAGAAAGAAAGCCCTCTCCACCTGTACCTCCCATATCACCGTGGTGACCCTGCACTTTGTGCCCTGCATTTATGTGTATGCCCGACCTTTCACTGCCCTTCCCATGGACAGAGCTGTCTCTGTCACTTTTACTATCATCATTCCTGTCCTCAACCCTCTCATCTACACCCTGAGGAACCACGAGATGAAGTCATCCATGAAGAGATTGAAGAGAAAACTAACATTTTTTGAAAAGGAATAGTCTACTATTATGTTTTTGATAAAGATGCAATACAATTGAAATTGGCTGTTTGGGAGGACACATCCAACAATTCTCAGCTTACTCCTGACTCTGCACTAAGGAATTAAGCCTGGAAATTCTTGGGAAACCATTTGGGATGCTGGGGATTGAATCTAACTCAGCAGCGCTCAAGGTAAGTGCCCTACCTTCTGTACTATCACAGCAACCATGAAATATCTGTGATATTAGCTATCACATACTGGGACTCATACATAAACAATTAAACAGAGAAGATGACAAATACACAAAGAATCTTTAATCTGAAACTGACAGGAACACTGTCAGAACACTGACAGGAAGTTAAACCAAAAGGAAATTATCTTCCCTTTATTTTTTTAATTAAAATAGCTTTGATTGAATGAAATTTATTTATAAGGAATGAGGGGAGAATAAGAGAGGGGATACGGGCCCAGAGAGATAGCACAGTGGCATTTGCCTTGCAAGCTGCCGATCCAGGACCAAAGGTGGTTGGTTCAAATCCCGGTGTCCCATATGGTCCCCCGTGCCTGCAGGAACTATTTCTGAGCAGCCAGCCAGGAGTAACCCCTGAGCAACGCCGGGTGTGGCCCAAAAACAAAAAATCAAAAAGAGAGAGAGAGAGAGAGAGAAAGAGAGAGAGAAAGAGAGGATACATGTTCAAGAGAGAGCACGGGCTTCTCCAGAAAAAGGCAAGCAAACAAAGATATGTGTTCAGAGGAGAACACAGGTGTCACAGAACATGCAAGAGGCATGTTCAAGAGAAAGGACAGGCTTGACATCAGGCCAGAATAATCATTTATGTCAAGAGTAAGTGAAAGCAAGCAAGACACCAATATTATAGAATAAAAGTTCTGGGCCTGAGATATAGCATGGAAGTAGTGTGTTCACCTTGCATGCAGGACAGTGGTTCAAATCCTGGTATCCCATATGGTCCCCAAGCCTGCCAGGGGTGATTTCTGAATGTAGGGCCAGAAATAATTCCTGAGCGATGCCGGGTGTGACCCTCCCCCCCTAGAAAAAAAAAGTTCTTGGGTATCCAGGCAATGGAGTAAAGAGGAGCACCATGATATCGAAACATTCAGTGGGTCACAGAATCATCCGTCTCACCTCCAGCAGATAAATCATAATTCAACAATAGTTGTCCTGTGTATTCACCATTTACTCGTTTATTATAAATTTATAAAGTCACTAACTGTTGTTTACTACCCGGAACTGTTTATAAGCAACGCATTCTATCCTGTTTATAAATAATTTGTTCTAAGGGTTGAAGTGATAGTACAGCAAGTAAGGTGCTTATCTTGTATGTGGCCCATCCAGGTTTGATCCTCAGCATCCCATATGGTCCCCAAAACACTAAAGAGTGATTCCTGGGTGCAGAGCCAGCAGTAACAAACAAAACTCCTGTCCTAGCATCTCTGCTCTGTTAATCATTTTGAAGCTTCTTTTTAAATAACTTGCTTTGTATTTATTCATCTGGAGAAATATATGTGCATTGAATGTATTAAGTTCTGGGAGAAAATTTTATTTCCATTACTTTTTACTATTCCTAAAGTTTAGATGTGTCTAACAATAAACACTTAAATGCAATATAACATGACTTCATTTTATTCTACAAAGTTATCATTAAGTTACAAATAAATTTTATGGTGGGTGGTAGCTTCGGTTCCAATCATGTAAGTGTAGTCACCATAAAATATTTAAAATTCTTATTTCCTAAAACAGATCACTTGATACGCAATGGCCTTACTGTTAATTAGCTGCACATGGAATTTTACAATATCAAATTTAGGTTTACTCCACATTCAGATGCTCTTTTCATAAAGTGTTAAGTACTTGGGACTCATTTCTCCAGCTTGTTGCACTCAGAGTTGAGCTTTATGCATGACTGCAAACCTATTTATGCCTTTGTAAGTTTATGAAAAATTATTTTGACTTTCAAGTCAATTATATCAAGGACTCCTCCCATTGAATTATTCTTTCCCAAAATCCCAATGTCAACAGGAGTGTGGTTATAGCAGAAGAGATGAAGGAGAGGCAGGTATTGAAGACAGCAGTGGTGACCCCAAAATAAACCATCAGAATGTCATTATATGGTAGTTAACATAAAAGGCAAGTTTTGTATTAATTCTATTTTCTTTTTGGGTCACACCTGGCAGTGCTCAATTTCTGGCTCTACACTCAGAAATTGCTCCTGGTAAGCTCAGGGGACCATATGAGATGCCAGGATTTGAACCATCATCCTTCTGCATACAAGGCAAATGCCTTACCTCCATATTATCTCTCTGGCCCCATAATTGTATTTTCTTTTTCTTTTTTTTTGTTTTTTTTTGTTTTTTTTTTTGTTTTGTTTTTTTGGGCCACACCCAGCAGTGCTCAGGGGTTACTCCTGGCTGTCTGCTCAGAAATAGCTGCTGGCAGGCACGGGGGACCATATGGGACACCGGGATTCGAACCAACCACCTTTGGTCCTGGATTGGCTGCTTGCAAGGCAAATGCCACTGTGCTATCTCTCCAGGCCCCATAATTGTATTTTCAAATAAGATACTCATTAAGATGTCCCGCTTATCTAGCATTAGAGGCACTTAGCTGGAATAAATAAAAGCAATGTTAACAAGTGTTTTTGTTTTCTTTTTTTTGGGAGGGGCACATCCAGTGGTGGTCACCAGTACAAGGCACCACCTTGCCCCTCTGTACTATCTCTCTGGCCCCTGTTATGGAGTGTGTCTTTTGCCTTTCTTTTTTGTATTTTCGTTTTTGTTTTTGGGCCACACCAGCGGTGCTTAAGGGTTATTCCTGGCTCTGCACCCAGAAATCATCCCTGGCAGGCTGAGGGACCATCTGGGATGCCGGAAATGGAAAACAAATGCCCTCCTGCTGCTATCTCTCCAGGCCCCCACATTTTGTTTACTTAACACAAATTTCCTTTACTTAAAACTATCATTCATGGTAGGACATGAGAGATAGTATAGCGGATAAGGTGCTTGTCTTGCATACATTTGAGCTAGGTTTTATCCCTGGCATCTTATATGGTCCCATGAGTACTGCCAGGAATGATTCCTGAGTAAAGAGCCAAGACTACCCCTGAGCATTGCCAGGGGTAAAAAAAAAAAAAAAAACAGCTCTTGGGGCACCTAAAGGAGACTTGGGGACACCCGGCGCAGCAGCCTGGGTCCCTTAGAGTTGTCATTGTAAATGATGCTACTTTTGAAATTAAGAAATGTGATCTTGGGGCCGGAGAGATAGCATGGAGATAAGGCGTTGCCTTGCATGCAGAAGGACAGTGGTTCGAATCCCGGCGTTCCATAAGGTCCCCTGAGCCTGCCAGGAGCAATTTCTGAGCGTAGAGCCAGGAGTAACCCCTGAGCGTTGCCGGGTGTGACCCAAAAAAAGAAATGTGATCTTCACATGCTGAAAGAAGGCCCTCCTGCTACAACCATGCTCAACAGGGAGGATGGACTCAAGCACTACTAGCTGGTGCAGACTGTGCGCAGAATAAAGTTAAAGGCAGATCAGCTGTACAAGCAGATGATTCGTGGCTTCTGTCACTTGTATGATGGTCAGGAAGCTTGTTGTGTGGGCCTAGAGGGAGTCAAAAATCCCACAGCCC
Organism: Suncus etruscus; assembly: GCF_024139225.1. NCBI lineage: Eukaryota > Metazoa > Chordata > Mammalia > Eulipotyphla > Soricidae > Suncus > Suncus etruscus. Next base: position 103,628,348 of record NC_064856.1, read on the forward strand.
ACCTTATCACAGCTTATCGGGCCCATGGCTTTACCTGCACTCGTGCTCTTACTGTCAGAGAGATTCTTGTAGAATTTACAAGCCAAAAAGGAGACTGTGCCAAAGGAAGGGGTAGGGGGTGGGGGCTCCATGCACATGTATACTAAGAACTTCTACTAGGGCAAGAACTTCTACTAGGGCAATGGCATCTTCAGAGCTCAGGTACCCCTGGAAGCTGTGATTGCTTTGGCCTGTAAGTATAATGGAAAAGATGAGATCTGTTTGATTCTATATAGTGATAGTGCTGCTAACCAGGGTCAGATTTTTAAAGCTTATAATATGGCAGCTTTGTGGAAATTACCTTGTATTTTCATCTGTGAAAATATCCACCACGGAATGGGAACATCTGTGGAGAGAGCAACAGCCAGCACCGATTACTACAAGAGAGGTGACTTCATCCCAGGACTGAGGGTAGATGGAATGCATGTCTTCTGTATCCAGGAAGTGACAAAGTTTGCAGCTGCTTATTGTAGATCTGGAAAGGGACCCATACTGATGGATCTTCAGACTTACCATTACCATGGACACAGCACAAGTGATCCTGGAGTCAGTTACCGGACCCGAGAAGAAATTCAGGAAATGAGAAGCAAGAGGGATCCGATCATGCTTCTCAAGGATAGAATAGCCAACAACAATCTTGCCAGCATTGAAGAATTAAAGGAAATTGATGTTAAAGTGAGGAAAGAAATTGAGGATGCTGCACAGTTTGCCACTACTGATCCTGAACCGCCTTTGGAAGAGCTAGGCTATCACATATATACCAGTGAGCCACCTTCGGAAATTTGGGGTGCAATTCAATGGATCAAGTATAAGTCTATTAGTTAAGATAAATTATGTTTATTATTATAATAAAGTTATAATTATAATATCATTTTGTATATATTATAATATATAATTATAATATTATTTATTATAATTAGTTGTGTTTATACTTATTGAGATCTGAAAGAGAGGTAATAGTTTGATTTAGCTGTCTGCAAGTGGTTTTGTTAAAATGACTCTATTTGATTTATTTAGACACTATTGAAGCCAATGTATAAGTTTTTTTTTCAATGTATAGTTATTAAAATAAGTCCTTGTATGCCCAGCCCTTGTAGCGGTATAAGTGCACCGATGTCTATTTTTTGAATAGTTCTTCTTAATAGTTTATCATAATTAAGACTAACAGGACAACTCCATTTTAAAGCAACACTGCTTCCAGTTCATTTTAATACCTTTTATAATCAAAATATAAGTCTTTTGTAGCCATTTATATCAAACATTGTAAGGCATAAT